>NW_010245146.1:260-6819 GCF_000690775.1 Eurypyga helias | reverse complement strand
GGCACCAGCACTCGGGGCTCCCAGCCGGCCGTCTCAGGGCTGCCCTGGACTGGGGTGAGACCGACTCCGAATCTGGGACAGAGAGACTCGGGAACCAGGAGAGGGGGGTAAATGAACCGCCTGCCCGGAGGCCAGGTCGCTGGAGTGAAGGTCAGAAGTACCCTTCTGAGCACTGCGAGAACAAAGCATCATGGGTTGGGAGAAAGACGTCTGAGATGGGGACCTGATGGGGGAGGCAATGTCCAGGAGTTGTGTCTTGGTACATTTGAGTCTTTTTGAACCAGCAGAAGAGTCAGAGCCCTGGGGAAGGACTGCAGGGCAGCCTGCACAAGGAAGAAGTTGGCAGGCCAGATTCAGCCTGTACACCACCGTCTGGCAACCCATGCTCCTTGGCCTCATTCAGAAATGCAGCTACCGTCATGCTTAGCGCCCACGTACAGCCAGTTGAGTGACTACCCACCAAGAGATCTGAGCTGCGCTACTCTGGTAACGCAACGGCTCAGAAAGACATTGTCAGCTGCTGAGGACTGGAAACACACGGGCTCACCAACCTGGCTCACCCCACCAGAGCAGCTAGCCTTTCTCCAGGCAGCGAGCCAGAGGACAGCCAGCACACCAAGCACAGGCCAGAGTCACAGATCCAGGTGCAGGACAGACCTAGAGAGGGTGGTGGGAAAGAGCTGCTCCACTCACAATAGCCTGTCGAGGAGCCTGCCCCACAGCCGCTTCCTTGGACAAGACCAAGGAAGTGGACCTTTTCCAGTTTGTCTTTCTGCAGTATCCTCCTACTCCTCCACCTCGCAGAAGCGGTAGGAGTGTTATCTATATGTGTGTGAGGCAGGTTGACTAGGAAAGCAACACCCTTTTTTATAACGCCTGGTATCTTGGAAGGCAAAAAAATAAGCAAGCACAACCTGGCATGCTTGCTGTCCCTAGCAGCCACCTGTAACGCCGCTGGCCCATCCAGCTCTCACACACCCATCCAGTTCCAGGCCGGGGGCAGATCTGTCCCGCTGCTCACCCCAGTTGTGCTCCACAGGCACAGTGCTGTGCAGTCTGTGGCTTCTCACCAACATCACAGAGGCCAGGGCTGTGCTTTGGAAACGAGTGCTTACTCTCTGCAACTCAGGCCTCCAGTAACCACCCAAAATTCTCAGACCACCCCCCTCATACATCACCGCATTCCCAGGAATCACAGTCAGTACTGCTTCATTATCTCTGGACAGTTTTGAAGGCACTTTCAGTACCCTCTAACAAATCACAGAATCACAGAATGGTTTGGTTTGGAAGGGACCTTAAAGACCATCCAGTTCCAACCCCCCTGCCATGGGCATTGACACCTTCCACTAGACCAGGTTGCTCAAAGCCTCATCCAGCCTGGCCTTGAAGACAGCCAGGGATGACCCCCAAATCCTTCTTGACTATCAGGCTGCTGTTGATAAACACCTGCCACGCTGACTAATACGGTGTCATTGCTTGCTTTTTCACTACCCCATGCATTTCTTATCTTATGGTTGGACAGTAAGCAGATTAGGGTGGGGGTTTTCCAGCCTATGCCTGTATAGCACCTTGCATGGTCGGTGATACATGTGGTAGAGCTAACTCACACACCATCTAGTCTTACCCTCAGAGACCCTCCTTATAACGAACTCCCAATTTTAACCACCCCACTCACAAGAGCCAAGCTCCCCCCACTCCTGAGAGCTGAGCCTAGACAGGTTCAAGATGTGGTCACAGCCCCAACAAACACACAGAGGTCCCAAGCCAGAAGAAAGAACCATCCTGCAGAAGCAGGACACCGCAGAGAGGTTTCTTCGTTATTCTGAGGCAGATAAGCACAAACCCAATCATAAAAAACAACATCCTGCTGCAACAACCTTCCGTCTGGGCTGCAGTGTGAGTGTGAGTGGGGGTTAATTCAGTCAGGAAATAAAAAAATATTAACGGGACTGCAGATAGATCTTGGCAGCAACCACCTCCACACCTGGAACAAAGCCGACATAAGCCACAATGCTTATTCCCGTATGAAATCCACGCAGCCATGCTGTGTTCGATGTAGTAGCGTTATCAGCTTACATACATGGCCTAAAGGTTAGGGTGTTGCCCTGTAAAGGCAGTGAAGACTTCATCAGACTTACCACAGATTTCCTGCCCGGGGCTGGGAGAGTCATGCAGCCTCTCTTGGCTCAGCCCTCCCCCTCTATAAGAAGGGTTGCACACACAGCCGTGTCCCACAGCAAAAGCTGAGGAGCACAAAGAGGCTAAACACCGCAAAGCATCCGGGTCATACAGCCAGAGATGCTGCTTAAAGCCCTACCTGCTGCTTAAGGGGAGTTCAAGGCCACATGAGCCTCCCCTCTCAGACTGAAGGGGGTTTGAGATCCAATTCATGTGCACACAAGGAAACCAACACAGCACTCTAAGTTCTGTTTGTTGCCCATTTTGAGGGTTGAAGCCAGAGTTGAGCAGTAGCTTGTCCTTAAGCTGATTCTGGGGCTGGATGCGTTTCATTCTCATCATACAAAGTACTTGGGACAGGAACTCTACTGGCAACAAAAGCAAAGGGAAAAAAAAAAAAAAACCCAAATTAAACAAGCCAGGTAAGATAGCAGCTCGATGACATTCTTGCATATTTAAATTAACAGGGGCTGATCCATTCCTGAGCTGCCTTCTGGTGTTATTTCCTCCTTCAATCCTTCTAGTAGGGAAAATGCCCCGGGCGTAATGGAGCATGGCCGCCTTCCCTATCACACTCAATCCAGAAGGGCTCTGGTGAGGCTGACAAAATCAGCCCGGTTCTACAGCAGCAAGCAGGGTCAGATTTTGGGCGGGTGGTTCATGGCCTGCAGAGTTTTTACCGTATGGAAATTAAAAGGACTGCAACCTGCAGCAGCTGTGGAAGTTGAGAGCAAATTAAAAACAATACGAGTTCTGGCACTCATCCTTAGCAATTTAGGGCAGCCTTTTCATTACTGTAAAAATAGCATGTATTTATAAGCAACATCCAGCTCCAACCTCCACTAAATCTCAGATTGCACAATGGAAAAGGCAGTAACAACATGAACACTTCACAAATGGGAAACAAAGGTAAAGGGGAAAACCAGCTTGCCCAGCCTCAGGCAGGGGTTTGGACCAGACTCTGGGTTCCTGGTTGTTGCAGGCTGCCTGCAGCGCCACACCGCCTCCTCGGAAAAAGAATGGAGCATCACAGCAGTTGCTGGAAACCACCTTTATGTTCTCCTCCTCCCCCAAAATTTTCCTTTAAATTTTTACTCCAGTGCATCTACTAAGCAGGATGTTTCAGTTCTCATGGCTTTTTTTCTGCCAGTGCAATAGCTATGACTGCAAGGTTTACAGAGGGACTTGCTGTTCCTGTCTAAAATTATCTTTGCTGAGCCTTGCGACGCCAAGAGCACAGAGCCAATATTCCACGAGCCCTGAGAAAAACGGACTGCATTTCAGGCATGCTCAGCTAGTGTGGTTCCAGCAGCATCCATCAGCCATGACCAAAGCTCAGGACCACCACCACCACCACGTCAGGCCTCGCACAAGGGGACATGGCACGTTTCTTTGCTGCATGAGGCAGCACATAGTCAGGGCCTGATGCTGCCGCCCGGGGTGGTTTTCCAGCCAAAGAGGAGTCTGCGATCCCCGCTCCAACTGCGAGACCGAGGAGAAAGGGTATGAAAAGACAGCAGGTGGATGCAGACAGATGGGGGAAACGGGGATGAAGGGAAACAACAGCAATTAGCATAAGCAGCGGCAGTCTCGGCTCACCAGCTGCTTTGCCAATTGTCGGCCTCCCTGATTTCCACCAGCAAAGCAGCTATTTGCCCAAGAGCACAGTCAGTAGCTGAAACTGCCCCTCAGAACCGAAGGTGTCAGGGGAAACAAAAACAATTTCCATGGTACAAAAGCAAGGCTTGCAGCGCTGCTGTGTAGGAGTTTGCCTAAGTAAGGCATGGAGCAGGCGGCTCAAAACAGCCACCAAATACTTCAGAGCGAAAGGCTAAAAAAGGAAGGTTTTAGAGGAGGAAATGAGTCAGTAGCTCGGAGGACGGGAGGGGGAGTTCAAATAGCTGAGGCACATAAAGAAAGCAAGTAGTCACATCTCAAATGCTACAAAGTCAGTGAGGTGGATGGTCTTTGGTTTCTGTGGGTGCAGGGTCTCATGCACAGACGGGAGTCCCTGGGTGACTGTAACAACCACGCCGGGTGTCGAAGCAGCGCTTCCCTGGCCAGACCCCTGCGGGCTGCCATTCGCGCCGGTGTTTCAGGCTGAGGGCAAATCCCTCACCGCCAGCTACAGCATCGCGGAAATACCCCCCGTGGCTAGGGGACGGATTTCTGGGGGTACTTTCAGAACAATGGCAAATGCCGTTTGCCTCAAGAGCGGGAGGGGGGATTCACCTTTCAAGACGGTTCATCCAAACATCCAGCTTGAGCTTTCAGCCTGGCTTATTTATAGCACTAACACCAGGAAAAAAGGACAAAGCTTATTCAGTGTTGAAAAGCAGCAAAGCTAGTAAAACCCCCTCCATCTCCACAGTGCTGTAGCAATCCACAGCGTTCAGTTCTCTTTGTAACAACCGTGTATTGCGCTGAAACCCTGGGGACACAGGGGTAAGTCTGAGCCGGAGAAGCCTTTAACCTCGCTGGCTGGGACACCAGCAGAGCAGCTGGCTGTAGCAGCAGCAGCAAGCCATGGGAGGGTTAGTGTCAGTGTGGCAATAAGCCACAACTTCCTCATCTCTGCCCCAGGTCCCTGCCCTGTCAGAAGAGCAGGACTGATGAAAAGGGAGCTGGTGATGAGAAGCACCAGAATTCCCTCCCACAACAAGGACCTTTCCCTTGGTTGAGGCACCAAGGCGACAGCTACACGGCTGGCACACAGGCACCCTGCTGCAATCCCTCCCTGAGGGAAACCGCAGTGCTGTGAACCGTCGGGGTGACGCTTAAGGTCGCAGGTATGCGAGGAGCAGGCTGTTGAGTCGGGGAGCAGCACAGGACTGCAGAAAGACTCCCTTTCCCTGCACAAGCAGCGGCATGGGATTTACACGCGGTAGGGGTTCCCAAGCCGTGACACACGTACTGCTCATCACAGGCAGCTCCCGGTGCGGAGCTGAAGCTCCGCGTGCTTGTTAGCGCACCTTGGTGCACAGCTCCTGCCCCAAAGCACCACAGCTGCTGTGTTTATGCCTCACCAGGCTATGCTGGTTTGTCTCTGGGGGAATGAAACCTTTCCAGAAGCCACCATGGTCCTTGGTCAGTGCCCTCTGTCGAGCAAGCACATCTTTCCCGTGAAACAGAAACGGGAGAAATCTGTACGCTGCTGGTGAAGAAACTCCTGTCCTTGTAGAGGTTCCTTTAACTACTGAGACACCTTCTCAACCCACTGCAGAGTTTCCAAAAATGCAAGAAGACCTTTTGAAACAGACTGAGCCAACAGGCCGGTTCCCACTAATTTTCCCTTATAAGTATACAACGTGAAACAGCCGCAGCCCTGTTCTCATGGCCTTACATCATCCCTTCCCCTCCTCCCCAGGATGTCTTACTTCTGTACCCCTTGTTCATAGTGAAACCAATCTACGAAGAGCAAGCTTGGAACAATAACAGACAAATTACCCACATCAATTAACCCTAAAAAGCGCAGCTGCCCTACATCTCTGTTCCATGCTACTGGAGATGGAAGCCCCCAGCATCACACTGTGCCCCACCTTGATTTTCTCTCCCTGACACGCAGCATGCACTGCCACCAGGCTAACAGGCCACAGCAAAAAGACATCGTTAGCTGCTTTTCGGACCAGAGCAAGCTGTCCAGAGAAACATATTTGTAGGACTGAAGCTCTACTATCACACAGGCATTCTGTTTCAGAATATGTTTAAAAACCCAAAACCAAACATGTCCCTACTCAATTCTTGCTATTATTTCCAAAGTAAGTTAAGCCTTTGGTCCAAATCCAAGCATTCACTGATTAAATACATCAGAAAAGAGCCTAGGGAAGAACTACCCACCGCAACTTAAGTTGTACTGGTACATCTTTTGCTAGTTTAACCACAGATCTGATGCAAACGCTGTTGCATAAGGGCCCCATGGCCAGTGTACGCCATCCAACAAAAGAGCCTAATGCAAGAGGACTGCTTTTTCAATACATTTATTTTTAATAGGTGAACAGGCATAACAGCATTCACAAAGGGCATATATCGGGTTTGCCACAAGGAGGGGGAAATCAAAATGTAACACCCTTAATTAGAACAGCTATATGGATGAAAACTGTAAGGCAGGGATCACACCTTTATTATTGCAGCTCTATGCTATCTATAACTCAGTATAAAGAATTGCCTGCCACCTCATACCCCAGCCCCGAAAACATGCTACTGAGCCTTGCTTTTGATTTCTGCTTACAAGAAGGCACAGACTGCTCAATAAGTATGTTCCATGCCAGGGGTCTCTTTGCTCATCAGCTGAAGCAGGGAACACCACTGCAGTCAGCATCCAGCAACAGAAACCTAACTGCCTATACGGTTTTTTTAACATTAGCAGGAGCTTCACTGCCCA
>NW_010245146.1:0-202 GCF_000690775.1 Eurypyga helias | reverse complement strand
CCGCGGCACAGCAGCTCCTCCGAGCCGGGTCTCAGCAGCAGCGTTTTCCCAGCGGGGACGGCTTTGTGCCGAGGACAAACGGCTCATTGTTTTCGGGCACCTGAAACAGCTGCCGCGCGGCTCCGTGCGGGGCGCTGGGGTTCCGCGGCCGCGGGGAGGGCGCGCACAGGGTTTCCTGCAGCAGGCAGCAGCGCGGGCGGCC
>NW_010245145.1:11754-30105 GCF_000690775.1 Eurypyga helias | reverse complement strand
CGCTCTCCCAGTTGGCGGTGGATGGAGCGCTCTGTCCCGGGCTGCAGAGGTTAAGGAGATTTGAACGACCATAACGTTGCTAGTGAAGCTCTCAACTTCTCCACTGTATCTCTAAGAGAACTTGTTTGCAAAATTTAGATGTTACCTAGAGTAAATCAGCATTCTCACGTCAACTTTTTTCTTCCCCTCTAGGGAATCTTGGATATCATTGTGCTAAGCAAAGGCTACTCCAGCAAGGATTTTGCTATCCACACATTAAAAAATAACTTTGAAGCAGATGCCTATTTTGTTAAAGTTATTGGTAAGTTATCGCTGTCTAGTCATGTCAGAAGGGGACCTCGGGAGGTATATGAGTATGTGAGGCTCTGTGTATGATGATTCTAGAAAGGAAAACACAGCGTGGAAAGTAGTAGGGGTTGCAGAAATCTCTTGTTGCAGAATCTGCACTTGGATAAGTTGGTTTGATTTTTGTTTTAAAGGGTTTCTTCTTAGTTTTGTTTTAGTGTATGTATTAAAATCAAAGCAATTCTACCCACTGTTTTCAATACTGTTTTTAATATCAGTGTTGAACACAATGACCTTTAAATAAGTGTTTGTTGTCTCCTGAGTGTGGTGGGGTTTGGAGTTGGGGGTGGGGTGGGGTGGGAGTGGGGGTTTTTTTCCAAGAATGCATGTCTTTTTTCACTTACTAACTAGAGGCAGGCTAAATCTTTCCTTTCATCTTGGAGCTTTTTGCATCCTAGCAAAAGTCTAAGGACAGATACTAGGTCTTTAAAAAAGCCATTTCTCAGCTGGCATCTGAAGGAAAAACAAGAACTATTGAATGCCTAAATATGATTTTGCATGGCACAGAGTCATTCAGCTTAAGAGGGAAACTTAAGGAAGATCCATGTCTTCAATCCATAATGAGGTGTAACAGTGGGCGGAGTGTCCTGTGTGTCCGTGCAGGATACAACGCAAAGGAGCAAACTCCAAAAAGTAAAGAGCAAGAATCATCTCCTAAATGACAGCTTGTGAAGTTCTAACGTAGATTCCCGGGGAAGCTGCAGAGTTACCAACGTAAAGAGGTCCTGACAACCCTGTGAACGAGTTACGCTGTATATTTGGCTGTTCTGGAGGAAAAGGGTTGGACTAGCTAACGTATGAGGCTCCTTCTGTGACACTTTAGTACAATACCTTCACCGATCTCTTCATGTAACTTTGTCAGTATAAAAACAGCGTTAGAGCTACTTTGATTATTTCTTTGTGTGATGCTATTTAAAATTTGGAGGGAGACTAGCTCATAAATCACTAATTTGAGGAAAAATACAATTATGCTTGCTCATATAAATATGTATGCTGTAGTGAGACAGAAAGGAACCAGAAGAAATTGGAGCAATATTGACTTGAAGGAACACACTTCAGTTTTCCACAGTGCTTTTCCTTTTTGCCTTGCCTGTCTTCAGAAACCTCGGCAAGAAGCAATAGCCAAGCTCACGTAGTGTCATCTGTGCCTTGAGTGGCTGCAGCCTTTCCTTTCCAGCAGGGACTTCTGTCTTTTTTGCTGCACCTCTGTCCCACTGAGCCTACGTTACTGGAGTTCTTTTCTCTCGCCTGGAAACGATGCAGAATCTAGCGCACAACGGGCTGGTTTCGACTCGGTGATGGCCAGTGTGGCACACGTTTTGCTTAACGCTGCGTGATCGGTTCTGAGAGCCGGTTTGTCTCCACATGGGAGTCAGTTTGGTGTTTTCAGTCTAAAAGCACTGCGTGGCACAAAACACCGTACCGTAGGAGCACAGAATGACCGTCAACATGGCAAGGGTGTGTGAATTGGCCAGAGCCAGATTACGATATTCATCACTGAGAGTAATTAGGTTTGCAAACTGCAGGCCCTGTACTGTTCTTCCAGACCGCGGAGGTGTTGAGCTTTGAGCCCACTGCTCGCCTGCCTACCTTGATGTTTTGAGAATGAGTAAAACACGAGGCTGTACATGAGCTTATGAGGACACAGCTAAACAGGAACAACTAGAGGCCCACCTTCAAAAACTGCATTTGCCTTCATGTTTTTGAAATGCACCTAATCCTTCTAAAGCGCCCATTCTGCATGCAGTAAGATAAACAACTGCAGCTACTACTAGGGACTGATGCATTTATTACGTTCTCCTTAGCCTGAGCTTCGTTCTCATCGCGGTACCCTGTAGTGCTTTGTCATGCTGATGGAAGCCTTCTTAGAAATAGTACCCTATGTAGGTAGTGTAATTCACACAAGCACGCAGAAAGTCCTCTAGAAAATTCTTACACGTCACAAAGCCTTATTAGAATTATAATTGTGTGATATTTTAATGGGGACAGGAGTAATTTGCAGCATGCTTTTTGGTTCACTCTGTGTAAATCTGTCTAAAAATTGGAGCAAGCCCTTTTTTAGCATCCTTTTAGGGTGCGAGTATTTTTGCATAGAAACCCCAGGAAGTGGGAATTAATGAGTGGTCTAAAAATATCTTTGCTGTGATAGAGGGGAGAGTAATCCTAACAAAACATGCTTTGTGTGAGTTAGTGAATCAGTACACGCACTGTGTTCACTTCTTTTGGCATATGGACAATGAGCACAGCTTTGCTCATTACAGCTGCTGTCAAATGTGCTTGCTCACGTTATTTGTTCCAGTGGTGAGGATGAACAGCAAATTGCAGCGTGGTGTTTGGCACGAACATGGGAAGAGTTGGTTCCACTTGTGTACGCACCCATGTATAACGTATAAAATAAGCTCAGAGCTTAAAAATTCTGTTTGTGGATACACACAGTCTTTAAACTCTGCTTTGCCACACCTTCATCTTATGTGTCAGATTTTTCTTAGCTCTGTAAAAGTAACGGTCTTTTCTTTATTTGGAAATTTCAACATTTTTAAATTGCAAGCCAAAAATGATGCTTGGGATCATGAGTTGTCCGTATTTGCACATGATATTAGAAATGTTCCTTTACTAGAACAGTGCTGACTGCAGCAGGGAGTGATTTCTAATCAGACTGGTCCATTATGAACACCTCGTGTGCATCTTTTAGTATTCCCCTGTCCCCAAACATTTCCTACTTGAAACTCCATGGAGCCTAAAAGAAGACAAAAAATGCTTTTTAAAAAAGCTCCTGGTGGTGAGGATGACCTGCCCTCAAGTCTGGTCCAAATATTAATTTTCACTGTCTGCCACACTTGGTTTGGGATACCTTAACTCCTGGAGAAGTTTTCACTTGGCTTTGATACGGCTGGGTCTGTATCCTCTTCGCTGCTCACAGCCATTATTGGGCTGGTGCTCAACCAAACTCTTGTCATGTGAAGTCTAAACATTGCATCAGAATGACACCTTGGGGGGTGGGGGTGTGTGTGTTGCTGTTTAGTACATTTAGGCATTTAGTACAGATGTTGTAATACTCATCATGACAGGGTGTTGTAGGTTATAGCACAGATGGCTTTCATTGTCATTTAGTTGATCGTAAGTAAGTGTTTAACCGATATTTCTGTTATTTAACTAGTAAGTTTTAATCAAGCAATTGAACAACTGTCACAGGCTTTAGTATTAAGTAGCATTGGATGCATGTGCTTATACTTTTGAATTGATAGAATAAGTAGGTAAGGGGATTTCTGTTTGTTATAGCTTTTGTGAATTGCTTTGAATGAAGTTGTAAAACTGTCCGTTGCATAGAAGGGGAAGCCTTTACTTTCTTACCAATTAAAACAGTAAAGCTGAATCTCTGCCAATATTTTTAAATGGCTAGAAATTAAGAATAATGAATAAAAAGTGCGGTCCACTGTTTTAAAAACTATATAACTCAGGATTTTTAAGCTGCACCTTGCTTCCTTTGGAGCTCCTTAACCAGCAAGGTATGATGAAGCAGTGATTAGCTGATGAAATTTTGCAAAGAGTATACTTCAAAGAGGTTAGGAATTTTTTTGTACTTTAACTTAAGTCATACAGGAGATGCTTATTTTCTTTGTGTGTTAATGGATTCCTGACAATATCTCTATAACAGATTTCAGAGGTAGAGCTTGTAAGGTGGCTTGTTAACATAAACACTACAAGCTGCCTTTTGTTCTTGCAGTTCTCAGTGGCCTCTGCTCTAACGACTGCCCTCGGAAAATAACAGTAAGTATGACTGCAGCTTTGTGGTACTATTTGGCTTCAAACAAGCTGAGGTCTAATTATACCAAAAGCTCTCCACATATTAAGGCGGTTATTGACCGGAGGAATGCGTAATCCCACTCGTGACTGGCCGCATTTCGCACGTTTCAGACCCATCCCTTGTGCCAGCTGCCTGCTCAGGGACAAAATCAAGTGACTGATTCTGCAGTGTGAGCTTTGTTACCCAGCGTCCTGGGGGCTGGGACACACCAGATACAGGAAAAACTCGTGCCGTGCAGCTGGATGCCTGAACCGTGCAGTGTGCCAAGTCTTGTTCTGGGCAGTCAGAAAGGCCAGGCAACGCTGATTATGGGACAGAGTCAGCCACATAGCCACTTCTGGATAAAATACAGTAAGTGGGCACAGTGAAGGATAGAAGGGAAGGCAGTAGACTTGTTTCTGATGATTCCGCAGATAGCTACAGATACGTGTGCTGATTTCTGTTTTAACCGTCTCCAGAGACGCCACCGCTCACCCACCAGTCTTCCAGTTACTAAATTGCTTAGCAGTGTTCACACTGCGAGTCGGCCAAAAAGAGGAACCGAAGCTAGCCTCAGCACTTCAGCTCTGCAAAAGTATCAAGTGTAATTTGGAGTTGAAAATACAAGAACTGCTTCCGATGGGACCAACTTTTTGTTCAAGCCTATTTTAAGACACAGGGTTGAATTTCTGGTCTGAAATAATAAGTGGGTTTGATAATATTATTAGCTTAATTTCAAAATTAAAGAGAGGGTTTAAAAAGCAAATCTTCACAGCATTTGTTGGTGAACAGTTCTGTATGAAGAGCATCGAAATGCTGTTGCCTCCACTGTAGGAAGTTCTGTGTCAGAAAGTAACATAAAGCACATTATGCCAGAATACAGCAAGTTGGCACAAAGAACTGAGTCAGTGTTTCACCTTATTGACTTCTCTTCCATAGATCTGCATTAACCTCGCCTTTGCCACCTCCCTACTCTTCATTCGAATCGATTATTTTAGAGGCTTTGATCCCATCTCATCATTATTACTTAATCTTATGATTTTGAACTTACCATTTTTTGAGGCATGGTGTGAAACGTGTCAGCACCTCTTCTTCCAATGTTCTTTCTGTAACTCATCTGAACGCCCCTTACTGGGTTTGGTACCCTATCCGCTTGAAATCTGCGTTTAAACAAGACAAAGAAAACTCTTTAAATTCTGTTCTTGCAGTTGTCCCCGCTCCTCTCCCTTCCCCACCACAGCAGATAATTGTTCCCTCCCTTCATTCTTAGGTGAATTTGTTACGGTTCATCACTCAGTAATCCACAACTCCCTTTTGGTTTTCTTTTTTTTAATTATATTTTTTAATTTACTTTACACACACACACCCCTCAAGTCTACTTTGATGTTGAAGTACTTCTTTCGCCCTCAAGAGAATTTGCTTAAAATAGATATTGGTACTCGATGAGTAACTATACAACCACTTCCATGAATTAAATAATCATCATTATTTAGCAGTGTTTTAAAGATCTGAATTTGTGTAGTACTTCTCAGTTTAGAAAGACCATCAAGACAGTGCATTCTCTCAGACAATATCGAATGGGTTCTGCTTTTTAAGAACATGAAGTTGTTCCTTTGCATTTTTAGGGGTGGTTTATTTTACTTGTAACTTCCAAGGAAACATTAAACCTTTTGCCAAAGGCCTGAATAGTATTGCTTTCTTCATGAGAAACTAAACGTTACTTAGACAACATTTGCCTCATCTTGAAAATTTATTTCCACATAATGCTATGACCAAAACACTTGCAAGATTTTGAAATTACCCATATCACTAGAAAATCGTTCATCTGGAAACACATTTCTTTGGCTTACTGTTTTATTACTGTTGCTTTGTTCCTGAAATTTTGCCTGCTTTTTTCTTTTTCCCCTCCCCTTGCAGCCTTTTGGTGTTAATCAACCTGGTCCCTACATCAAGTACACCACTGTGGATGCAAATGGATACCTGAAAAATGGGTCAGGTAAGGTAACCTCGTAATGAGACTACATATGGCATGGTCTGTCTGTCTGTATTTCTCAGCAAACTGAAGAGTTGGGAATAAGTCTGTGGAGCAAAATGGGACTGGTTCTGAAGAGTCACTTCAGTTTACAAGGCCAAGACCCCTTCTTTCTTTACAGATTGCATATTTATTACAAACATTGCATGCATTCTTTTATCCTTTCTTCCTTCCCGTGCAGATTGGGTGTGGCCAGTTGGCTACATGTTGCCGAATCGGGTACAATATCATCAGGTTGAAGTAGTGTCACCCTCTAATGATTTGCTTTTTCTACCAGTTCCTTAGCAATTATGTATTAAGAAACAATAGTGGCTTTGTAAAACCTAAATAGAATCTTGTAGCCGCATGAAAAAGGATCAACATGATATTCAGTAAACATAGGATGTATTTTTTTCTGGAGTTGCTCACAACATCTGGCAGGCATCCCTAAAATCACGAGTAGCACAAGGAAGATAGAGTGGAAGGATGCAGCCATTCCTTCGTAATACAAGGCCTACAAGAAATCAAAGAATCATCAGGTAACAAGGTCAAAAGGAATGGAAACCATCAGTGCTTCATGTAATTCCTAGTTTAACTAGAGGCTCATTTGTATGGGATGTCACCGATACCATAGTTCACGAGTCCAAAACGAAGTAGACAACAGAACAACCCAGTGGTCCCTGGTCCAGGCAGCACCTAATGTTAGAAGAACATCCTGGGGTGTGTGGTGCCTTCCGAGGTGTCTACTAGTGCCTCCTAGTGACTGTACTAAGTGGTCTGTTAGTCTAACCTGAGACTGTTAATCTTACGACCACACCTCATCGTGGACTGACTGCTTGCTTAGGCAAAAAAATACCCAACTGGCAAGCCAGAATGTCATCAGAGTGCGTACGTCTGCAGATGGCACCGTTCCGACTCCTTTGCAGCGGTGGCAGTCGTCTGCATCTGTCATTGGAGTCTTATTTCTAATTTAACTCAAATTTTAAAAATAAATTCCCATCGCTCACTGGGAAAACTGTATTCTCTAGAACATTAATAGCAGTATTTTAAGGGGAAGGTGTTGACATGCCAAGTCTGAAATCAGTGAATACTCTGACCTTGAATACTGTGCTCCAGACTGGTAATTCCGCCTTAGAAAAAATAAAGATGATGTCCTGAACTACAGAACAGAGCTGCAAAAACGTACCTTGCTATTCTGTAGCACCTCTGCATTCATACATGCTTAAACACAGGTTTGATAATTGACGCTAACATGAAAATGCAGAGTATTTTTTACTAATCGTTGCACAAATTCATTTTAACCAACTAATCGTCCCGCCAGTGGTACACTCAAGGTTCATTGCTCTGAAGGTTGTCTTCATAAGCTAAATTTAAAAGGAGCTTACCCGTTGGGTTGGCAACTTAAAACCCCCTGAGTTGAGCGATTGTTAGTTACGCTGCGCTGTTAGACTATCTGACCCATGGCCTTAGGCAGCCAGTTCTGGGGGGGTAGAAGCTGGTGTCTCTCATTATTGCCAGTTACCAAGATGAAGGCTTACGAGCTTTGTCAGAGCCGAGTCACAGCACGGCCTATCCTGGTAACCGCGTCGGAAAACCGGTAAAGGCCTACACAAGATCTTTCTCCTTAGCCCTCAAAAGCCTCCTTTCCTGCGGGTGTGAAGCTCACTGCAGTATGCTGTCTCTCTGGTTAGTGTGGTCCCCAGGAACTCTTGACTCCACCAGCTTACCTAAACCGATTTTAACTGGAGCATACCTGTCTCCTATGACCTTCTACCAGTTCCGTAAAAACCAGCATTTTGGTAGAAGACACAATTCCACATGAGAAACAGACTTTATGTAGAGATCAACGGTTCAGGCTGGCCATGTGGTCAGCACATGAGCAGCTGCAATGGCCTGAAAGGTTCTTGCCCGAGCTGTAACGAGGGAGTACAGCAGAAAAAAGCTCAGTGTGCTGTTGGGGGTTTATGGGGGCATAAAGACAAGGCTAAAAGATGTTGCAGGTTCCATGCAGGAAGTAGGTAGGGCTGTGTGCAGAGACGTGCAGGAGTCACATGCATACGAACATCCTCAGTTTCACAGTCTTTATGCTGGTTTTGAAGGCATTTTGCCTCAGGAGAGGTTTCTGGAGATTCCCGCTGTGTGCCCCATATTACTTTAATCCATGTGGGAGTGCTTGTTCTGTTCTGTTCTTCTCGATGACCAGGTATCTTGGGTTTTGTCCTCTTTTTGCTTCCATGTCGCGCATTGGGTTCAGAGTCGCGTTTCTGCTAGCGTACCGGTCAGACCTACACTGTTAAACACAAGCACTTTTGTTGTACCTCTGCCTTTTTTAAAAGACAGAGAAGTACTGGTTTATTATAAACAGTTTGGAATGCACTTCGTATCCTAGTGGAGAGTAAAAATTCTCACTTTCACAGATTTGTGTAATAAAACCACTTGCAGTTGGTCACTGCCCCTTTGTGCTTTTGGGGGCTGTCCTCTTGGCACGTGGACCTGATGATAAAGCTGCTTCTTGCGAGCTGCTCTCAGAGTTACTGGAAATTATAGTAGTTTCTGTATTACAGAATTTCTTTCCAGCCTGCAACAGTGCATTCATTGGGTGAACATGTACCTGAGTGATGAAATCATTGGCTTTCAAGTAGTGTAACGTATGGATTTCTTGGACTCACTCGGACTTAATGCAGGCCTGGCTAAATTTGGTGCACCCGTGTGAATATAAACTAACCTAATGAAAACACAGCTTCGTAGTTCTTCTGCCTGTGTGACTCGTGACTAGATATTTACGCAAAATCTTACTATCAGAGAATCGGGAGTACTGACGAATAACTCCCTAAGTATCAAAACCAGGCATTTTTTTGCCTAAGAAATAAAATCCATCAGTAAAAGCATCACACTGACCCTTTTTTTTCTTCTTTAGGGAAGTGCTATAAAATGGCTATAAATCAAAAACTCTACAACGTAACCTCTGCCTAGACGTAATTATACTCATTTAGAGTCATTGTTCATGTAGTCAGAGAATTTTTTAACTCTTGCTGCTTACTCGTAACGAACGCAGTCTGAGACTTGGAGCTCGTACAATGCACTTAAAATCATGGCTAACAGTGGGCAGAACCCATATTGTTAGATTCTTTAAAATATTTTGTGTTTGGGATATCATTAACTGTGGAGGACTGCAACTTGGCATAGCTGGATGATATATTACATGCTGCTTTTTAAAGTGAATTTTAATCAGAAGATGCGACTGGATCTGTGGGAACTGAAGAGCAGAGTATCTATTAAAAGGTTAATTCACAGCACTGTAAACGGATTGTAAACTCCACTTTGAGGAAATGCAAGTTTAGATGGGTCTGGTTTGTGTATGTTTGACCCTCTGGCACTTCCCACTTATGCAAGCTTATAAAATAACCCAGTGGCAACACAAAGATGTTCTTCCAACTCTACACCTCTGTGTCATGGAAGAATGCATATAGGTTACAAATTCCTTCTATGTGTGGGGAGTAAAGCTAGCTTAACATTCGGACCCACTTCGAGTATTTTTTTCTCTGTTTATTTTGTTTCTGGTTCTTTCTTCCAAGAACAAAAGCTAATCCATTTTTCTTAAACACTGTCTCTAAGGTTTGGTGAGTTTGGGTGGCTGGGTTCTTTTTGTTTGGTCGTTTGGGGTTTTTTTGGGGGGAGGTGGTAGGGGAGGTGGGAAGTGGTGCTTTTAGAAATGCAATGTTTTTACCATTTATTCTAAGAAACAGCTATCAAATACGATTTCATGCCGCTATAGTACCATTCATCTTCACTGCCACCGTATTTACAGTAATAAAAACCGAACAGAGTCCAATCATGATGAATTTCCTCTCCTGTTTTGGCATTATGAAATAACAGTAATGAATTCCAAGTGCATTTATGACCCCAGCAGTATTGCTACAGGGAGTTTTATAATACTGTCTTTGATCAGTTTCTCAACTGCAATATGTTAATAGATTATTTTTTGTTTTACTCTGTATAATTCCTGCAAGAACTTTTCAAAGTCACATCTTCTGAAGCTATTTCATTAAGTTTGTACCTCAACTTTCTTCTTTTACAAGTCCTACTCATAAAATTGAGTAAATGTTCTTCTAAGTAGAATTCCTGGCCTACAGGTTATTCCCTTGAAAACCGTGTGTTGCATCAGAATCGTATTCTGTTTGACTGCCCAGAAGTACCTGAAGCAGCGCTTTCAGGTGCGCGTGCTGGTGGGCAGTGCAAACCCACGTGGCGGTTTGGGCCGTGTATGAACTCAGGTGCAAAACACCTTTTCCCCTTAAGCCTTTAAAGCATGGCGTCAGTGTACTATTTTAAAACTAATTTTCACCAACTTATTGCATTCCTTGTGTCATGGAACAATCCATATCTGAAACTTTTAATTGTATTTTTAAAATAATGAGAGAATCTGATAGCCTCAAGTCCTATTTTTAAAATGTTCCATCTCTTCCCCAGAGGTAACATGAGTAACAGCATAGTCCTTTTTCTGATGAAAAAAATGTTCACCAGTCATTGTCTTTCCCCCCCAAGTTAGCTGATGCTGTTTGTTGTCTTTACCACTGGTCTTAGCAGAGCCACTGAAACCAGACTACCCTGTCACCTTAAGTTATCCTTCCAGCCCTGCAAAGCTTACAGTACTCGTTGGAACGTCCACCATTCTGCTTCTGATCGTCCTAATTCTGCAGGTCTTTGGTTCTGAATTACAGTATCTTTCATGTATGCAATATTCATGCAAAGAGTAAAATGACAAGGCACATACGGCTGTCCTTATCTAATTCATTTTAAGGTTCTTTGATCTGCCATGCCTTAACTACAGGAAATTTGCATAATGACGAGGGTTTTCTTTAAAACATTGTTAGACTTATTCTCTCTCTTATTAACATTCCAGTATGTTGCTAAAAGATAGGCTAATTATTATTCTGCTATCGTCTGTGCTCTTACTTTAACATTGCTCAATTCACTCGTAATCTTACAACAAGAAACGCTGTTCAATTAACTACACGGAACAGGGATTGCCGAAACGAGCACTGGAATTGAGAAGGACAGGGACTCACATCTGTGGTTAGTGCCTGCACGGGCCTCCTCCCTCTGAGAGGAAATTCAATTGCAATTGCTTCTTCAAATACGTCAGAGATTCTGTGCTTGAGATCAGATCAGGTCCAGGTGTAAATCTAGGAGACGTACGCCAACTCAAATCTTAAATCGTGCTTTCCAATCTGTTTCCTGTGATCTGCCCTCTCCACTCCCCATTATTTTGCAGTTGTTACTTTTAAGGAAACCCCACAGTTCAGTATGAGTGTCAGCCTGGACTTTCAGCTCTGCGTGTGCATTTCCAGGCCTTTTTGGCTTTGAATAATTCTCTAGTAGCATTCTGACCTGGTGTTTTCGGCTGAATCCTGTAAGCAACGATGCATACGTGGAGTGTAATATCTGAAGTTGAGCACAGAGTAAACGGGAGCCGCTCTTGGGGCGGGGAAGATGCATAAGGTGAATTCAGTCAAGCTAACCCAGTGCAGGCTGGTGGGCTTTGTTTGTTTATGGGTTGTGATTTGTTTTTTTGGGGGGGTTTTGGGTGTTGTTTTGGGTTTTTTTTAACTTCAGCATCCTAAAAAAAAGAAATTGTTGATAGTGAAGTAGTAACCCTACTAAATCTCTTTGGTTTTGAATCAAATTTTGCTTACTGACTGCTGCCGGTTAGATTACTGCAGATTACGTCAATAGGGCTCTATTTTACATATTTTTTTTGATGTACCAAGTGAGCTCTGCAAGCCAGGCCCAACATGGCTGTGGAGCTTCAGGTTGATGTTTTGTGTCATGTTTTCACTTAAAATGGAAAAATCTCTTCTGTGTTTCAGCCTGTGCTACGCATGTCTTAATTTTCTCTCTTAAAGTAAAAACATGCCAACAGACTTAAAGTTTGAAATAAATAGGGTCATAGTTGCAGTTTGCGTCTACCAAAAATACTAATCCTGTGGGCCAGGAAGAAAAGATCAATAAATGCTTATGGTTTACACAAAGGTCAGTATCCATACGTAGGCATAACATTATCGTAAGAACAGATTAATTGAATTGGTCATGTGGATCAAGTCATAATTTGTTTAAGCACCGGTATGACTGATGCTGGTGGACTGACTGGTAGCCTTTGCCATCCTCGTTTCAGAGCTCTCATTTTGCCGGTTTTGATTGGTTTTGTTGTAAACCTTCTGTGGCAGGATGACCTTTCACATGCTGCGAAGTCGGGCCCTTCTGGTTTCCTGCGGTCTGCGTACGCTGCCCTGGCAGCACGCTGAGCGCTCCTGCTGCTTGGCTGAGCTGACGGTGAGGTGAACGCAGATGCCGAGCAGCTGCTCCGGTAATGCATGTGAACGTCAGCATCGCCGTATCTACCAGACGGAAGCAAAATAAGCTTCATTTCATTGGTCGTTGCAGGATTCCTTATGGGGAATCCCACTATATAGGAAGAGAGTCCATGTAACAAGCTGGAATCATTTAATAATTGCATAGCCAGATTCTGTTACGGGGGATTTTCGGGTTGCTGTGGGTGGGGATACCCTGCCAGTGTGTTTTTTCTACATAGCACGCTCTCGTTGAGAAAACTCACTTGAACTTGTGAGGTTGCACGCAGTGTTACCCAGCTTCAAATATTCAGGCATTACACATCAGACAACTTTCCCCTTTCCTGTGCAAAGGGTTGGAATATCAGCAACAGGGTCTTGTTTGTTTGTTTGGGGAGTTTTTTAGAGTTTTTAAGAGTCTCTGGTTTTCCTCCTATAATTCCATGGTGTAAAGTTGTTATTAATGAAAACACACATCCTCATGGAAATGCATCAGGTTTGGAGTTTGGAGATACTCACAGAAGTATCGCAGGTGTTGGCAGCACTGCAGAGAACAGGGATCGAAGCTGCAAGTGGGCACTTCCCATCCACTTCCCCCAGTTACTCCAGGACCTCCGGGAAGAGATACTGCAGGACAAGTTGAGCTGCATTAATCTAGATTTTCCTGTTGTGTGCACTGATGAAGAGAGTCAAGCAGCCAGGTCAGAACAGGGAGACATCCTCAGCCTTTGGAAAGCTGGAGTTCCCATTGCATTCCATCCAGTGACCTACAGCTCCAAAGGCAGTCGATAAGGGAACTAAGTAAAGCTTTTAACTAAAGCCAAGGAAAAATTTTCCAGCTTTCTAAAAAGGTTTCAAGTTTGGAGTTGCCTTTTTTTTTTTTTTTCCCCCTGAAAGCTGCTTTGTAAATTCCTACGCATATTGCACCGGTATTTCATTATTAGTTATATTTTTCCCTTTCTTTTGCAGTAAGTGGTTCTGGCATATTTTCAAACCAAACGCAGTGCTACCAGCTTCAGAAGGAGGGGAAACGCTTTGGTGTGCCATGTAGCACAATACTGATAGTATCTGGAGAGTAAATACCGCCGCGGTGTTCCAGCTGCGCGGCCCGAGTGCTGTGCGCTTGCTGTGAAACGCTACCTCAGTCTTGAACTGGCTTTATCTTCCTCCAGCTGTTCCATGCCCGGTGTCCACAGCTGGGCAGCTACGCCTGCACGCGCTTTCTTGGAGCAACTTGCAGTTTTTCCAGGACACCTACACCTATCTAATCGCTAAGAGAGCAGTCATTCACCCAGCGGTCTCAGTATTAAGGTAGATGATGGTGCAGAAGGGTTTGGGTGCAGGTCTTGAGGCCACAGGCTGCATCTCAGATGGTGTGTTTCACACAGGGAACTGGCTTTTTACCCGAAAAGCCGCCTACGTTGTCAGCGGGTGCACAGAACGTACGTCTAGAAAGCAACTCCTTGTTTCACTTTCTACCTCTGTTCAATTTGGGGGTGGGTTGACAGGCGGATTCACACTTCACAGATATCTTCAGTTACTGTTTTGGTGAATGTATTAAAGCTTCTGGTAAATGCATCGGTTTGCAAATTAGAGGAAAATAAAGCAACTGGAAGAAATAATGACATAACGCTTTTATCTGTGAAAATACATTTACTTACGCAGTCCTCGAATATATTGAATTTGGGGGACTTTTCAAAGCCTAAATATTACTCCTGTATTTTTAGTTAATCTGAATGGCTTTGATGGACTACTTAAAAGCAAATGATAGTTTGTCAAGCAAATCATGTGAGAAAAAAACATTAAAAGAATGGTTCTTCCGGAGAGCACAGCTTTGAAGTGGGAGTTTCCGGTCATCTTTCAGCTCTGGGGAAGGATCTTGTCTATTCTGCTCTATTATTCCGTAAAATAGGATTATTTAAACTGACTGAACAATACCAGTTTTGTGACCTTAAACCCAGTATCGCCCATTATCAGTTCTGCCTAAAGAAACAATAGAAAGTGTTGCTTCTACGTGTGAGCGCAGCCCCCTTCATGAAGTTAGAGGGGCTTCAGTTAAGCACTGACACTGTTTAGCTCCGGTCACCCTGCAATAAACTGTGGAGGACGTTGCAGTTTAATCCAGGGCATAATGGGCTACTTTCAGCAAGTTTACACCAGTGTAATGGAAACAGGAGGGAAACGCCTTAATGTGGATACAGAAGAAAAGTCCTGTATGTGTCATACACAGCACATCATTCTGTTTCTCAGACAAGGCTTGCAAAAGGTTAATGATATGTATTGCTTCAGATTTTATATGCCAGACTTCAAAAAGGAGGAGATTGATGCAGGGATGTTCACAATGACTCTGAATATCAAACTCGCAGGATTTTGTAAGGTTGGGCTGCCCAAGAACGCTGGCCATTTCTTTAACATTTGATCTCTGCCAGGCTGAAACCACTGAAAACCATGTCTTAAAATGTTGGGGTCTTCACTCTGCCCCAGGTTTTTGAAGCAATAAACTTAGTGAATTACAATTTTAAAACAAAAATACCAATACCATCACCCATAATATGCAGGTGCTTCCAAATCACTTTCTGGAAACAAGAAGCATAAGGCAAAACATGTAGTGTTAAATGGCCTTTGAAGTGTTAAAAAGGAATAATGTACATCATGGGCAGGAGAAGGTTTTTTAATTGTTGTTTGTAGTGACAGTTCTACTGATGAAGGAAAACAAGCTGTGAAGTTGCTGCCGCTTTCCCCGTCCTGCTTGCACAGACTTGCAAAAGCTGAAAGAACAATCTTGGTGTAAGAAATAAATCCCACCTTCCTGCTTGAAGATTTCCACATCCTTGTGCAACAAGTAGAAAATGGTTCGCAGTAGTTTTACAACAGAGCAAGTAGGTAGTGGGTTAAATTTGAAATACTTAGCTAAGTAAATTAATTACCGGTGACTTTGGAAACGACAGTAAACAGCATTCGCTGTGATTTCTCTTTATTTTTAATCTTTGCTCAGGGTTTTTATGTGTCTCAGATGAACACTTGTCATTCTTAATTACATGTTTGCAATTCTAAGTGGAACATTCGAGTAACCATCAAACTCTTAGAAAAGTTATGATCGATACAGGTGCAGTTAAGCAAGAAACGGTCTCAAAGATCTCCTGTTTAGAGTCAGCTTTAAAGTAAACCCGTACCTTCTCAATGCTATCGTTCCAAGTCCTGCTTAGCTAGTATCTCCCAGTTTTAAAGGCAAATTAAAGAAAAGGTGTGTGCATGTTTTCTGCCTGCTGCGTTGAAGCAAACACTCTGTTCTGACCTTTGCAAATGGTCTATTTACATCCTGAAGCATTTCATTACCCTTATCTTAGTAGGCATAAGAAACAGCGTTAGTAGCCATGAAATTATTCAGTGCTTTTAAGAATTCTAGCTGCAGTATCTGCCTCTCTAACCTCTTTAAGGATGACTGCACACAGTATATGACATTTTCTTTTATTTCCTTTAATTTAGTTGACATTCATTTCATTTGTATGATGAAGGAAAAAAGGAAGATCTCAGTTGCAGTCTCCTCATCCTAAATATTTCACTCAAAAGTCATTCTAAAAGCTTTTCATTGTTAAATATTACAGCAGCACCTTATTCTTTTGGGAGAAGTCCTTCAGAATTCAGCATTAGGGAAGCAAATTTTTAAAGAGAAGTCTTATGTTATAGCATGATCAAGTAATACTATACCTTGACTTGTTTTATAACTAAGTGCGATTTAATAAACCTACCTTTGTTCCGTGGTACTTCTGTATTGGTAACCAGTGCTTTCGGATATTATGTGCTTACTCTAATTTGAGAGTTAATTCGATTTTGGGGTTAATTTTCAGCCCCCACAACAGAGGGCTGAAAGTACAAATCTATTGAATGATTTCCACGTTCACTTAGTCATTGCCTGCTTCTGCACAGAGAAAAAGTAAATCCAAAATATGCCTAATCTTCAGGAAAACTGTTACTGTTTCTTTGTGCTAACAGCATTTTAGCTTACTAAAAACGTAACTGCATCCAGCTGATTTTTCAGGTCTCATCCAAGTGTACTTAGTTGACATTTATCTTGCCGTTTAAAATAAATCATAGCTCTAAAAGTACAATAATACAGACTATTTACCTCATGATTCAACGGGCCTGTTTCAAAACATGCATATGGCAAGCTTCTTCCCAAAAAGCTGGTGGAGGGTGAGGAGGTTCAGAAAAACAGAACCACAGACAGAATTACGGTATCGAATAGGGGCTCCGCGTTATCAAAATCCAACATACAAAGTAGTTTTTCCCTCATAAGAGGATAGAAAAGCTGCTTCTTAAAGGAGGTGTCATATCTTGGTAGTCCCTTTTTCCTTTATAATTAGCTTTTTCTAATACTCTTGTACAGCCACGTTCCAGAGGCTTCCCACTGGGATCACGGCTGCTGCATAGTGGGAAATGCATGCTTGCACTTAGCATCGGGCTGTTTCCAGGAGCTAAGAAGGGGAGTTTCGGGTTTTTACCAAAAGGGTGTTTGGCTTTGCCACAGAAGCTGTAGCTGTGGTGGTTGTTGTTTGGGAGTTTCCCCCCGCTCGGTTCCCCGCACCTGCCCAAGATGCAGTGCGGCTGGAATGGCCTGCAGCCGGTTCTCTGGCGGAGCATACTGACTTTCAGGATTGAGCCTCAGAAGAAAGTGTGGAGAGGTGGAAAGGAGTTGGCTGTAAACGCATTACAAAATGTGAATTCATGTTTTTTAGTTCACGTTCTGTTAGGTCGCTTAGCTTATAATAATCTATTTCAGGCATAATCATGATGTCAAAGCAGAGAAAAACCTGACACTTAAAAGAGACTGCCTGTACACCATATCCTTGTGAAAACTGTTCCTATTGATGAAGCAAACGTACTTGTGGTTGTCAAGGGTCCCTGGAACTCATTTCTATTAATGTGGTGAAGGGCTGAACTCACTGCAGTGCTTGTGAGGTGCTTTTTTTTGCAGCCAGATCACTCACTACGAGGCTTTCTGGAGAATGAACGACGAGTCTACCTACCATCTGAATTACTATGCCAGAAGTTTAAAGATTACAACATTTGTATTTAAATGGCACAACTAGATACTTGGAGAAGGGATGTTCGTGAACCTGCTGATAGCTGCAGCACTTGTCTGTTTCCCTACTGCCTTTCCAGGAAACCAAGAATGTAATTTTCCCCCTACACTCTCCTTTAATTATTTGTGATTACACACTCCCTAGGACCTAACTTGACAACCACTGTGATCCTGTTTTCATTAAATCAATTTAGTATTTGAGAATTTTGTCATGATGTTTTACTTAGTAAATTTTTTGACTCAGGAAGAAGCAGTAGTTACTGATTAGTTTAACTAATTACTAAATTAGTTACTAAACCCTGGTAAGAATTGGACCGTCGCATGTTGAGTCTGAGCTTGTAGACCGGTGGGGCAAAAGACTTAGTGCTACTCCTAGCAAAATAAATGTTGGTGGCTGATTTCTTCTCCACTTGCAACAAATAGTAGAGATTGGGTTTAATGTATAACTGGTGCTCCCGCGGATCACCTTACCTAGCAATCTGCAGAATTTAAGCTCTTCTCCAAGTGAGTGCCCACAAGTCTTTTGGAAATGTGGGATTGAGCCTTTAAGAATGAAAGAATCATGTGGTTGGTTTTAACTGGTTTAAAAATTTTTAGTACTGACTCTGAAGTGTATGTTTGTGTAGAAAATTGGTGGTTTGGGGGTTTTTTATCAATACTTACATGGGCTTCTTTTCTAATTGTGTTCCAGCTGGACAGCTCAGCCAGTCAGCGCATTTTGCCCTGCAGCTGCCATACAACGTGCTGGGCTTGGGACGCAGTGCGAATTTCCTCGACC
>NW_010245145.1:11154-11718 GCF_000690775.1 Eurypyga helias | reverse complement strand
CTCGGCCCTTAGGGGAAAAGGTGAGTTGAGGTCGAGGATTGTCAAGTATTTATGGTTGTCAGGTATTTATATTCATGGTGTTACCTTTCTTGATGGAGTTTGGATGGGAATATTGCTAGGAAGCAAAAATATTGAAGTAGTACGTTGGAGTACAAAGAAGTTTGCCAAAAAGAACCGTGTATGCCTGGTTCTGGGGAGGTATATAAACTCTGAAGCTAACGCTAGGAGAAAAGGTGGCTGAAGTTGCCTATAAGTATTAGCACAGGTCTGTAACGCCCGTATATGTGGTAACAAGTGTTAAATCTGATGGCCCAAATATTTTGGGCTCAGCTGTAAGGCTCCTGGAGCTGGCCTGTACCCTCACATAATCCTTTCTGCCTCGGTGACAGAACCATGATGGGAGGTGGAGATTACCATGACTATCTGGTCTTCAGGTGAAACATAAAAGTAGGGTCCTGACCAATTCCGTCTTTAAAGATCTAATGGTGCTGCTTTAAATGAGGTATTCAAATTAGTGTGCTGGCCAGATTCTGATTTGGGTAATTGCTTTCCCTGCCTCCTTTG
>NW_010245145.1:0-11095 GCF_000690775.1 Eurypyga helias | reverse complement strand
TGTCAGCAGTAGTTATTTTGCTTTTTGCCTTTTTTTTTTTTAAGTACTTTGGCTCTTTCAGACTAAAAGGTTTATACAAACGTAAGGGAATATCACTTATATTTAATTTTTCTTTTTAAAAAAGCAACTGTTTTGTTGTTTCTCCTCCTATATGTTTCAACAGATAATTTATTTGCGTTTAAGTATGTTGGTTTGTCAGGAGTTGACATAGCCTTTGTTTTTCTTTCAGTCCATAAGAAAACAGGAGTGGACAGCTATCATACCCAACTCCCAGCTTATCGTCATCCCCTATCCCCATAACGTTCCTCGAAGGTAACGTCACGGTTTTGATTGGCACGTGACAAAATTACATCGCTGCGGAGCTTAAATTAGGTGTTATGCGTAGGGTTAAAAACGGTCGCTGGCACAGAAAGCCAGCTGAAGAACAGATGGCAGAGAGGGTCAGTTCTTAGATGTATCTGCCTCCATTGTGACTAGGCCAGATACTTCTCAGGTATTTACACAGACTCTTAGATCGTGCCCATAAACAATCAAACTCTGTTACCGGCTCATACAAACAACCAAAACGTATCACCAGCTCAACTCCTCTAAATAACAACATATTTGCTAGATTTATCAACATTCTTTTTGACAAATTACAAGCATGGTACTGATTGAAGCGAGCATTTTTGTTGCACCAAACTTGCAATTTCTGTCTAATTGCATATAAAAGCTTTAGTTCGGCCCTTCTGAGCACAGTATCTGCTGCCACAGGTATGACTGTTCTTCAAGTAAAGGTGAATGGTTGGTTACGCAAGAGCTTGAATAATGCCTCCACTTGCAATTAGAATGTTTATCCCAGAAAGAGAGCGTGTTTCTCTTTGCTGTTTGAGAAGACATTAGTCTCATATTCCAGCTGCTTTTTGCCGCTTGATCTACTAGTGAGGTCAGCTGCAGTTACCGTGCAGAAATGATTCTGACATCAGTTTCAGCGGTTAATTTTACTATAGGACAAATAACAGTTGAGAAGTGATGTGCCACTTGAGTTGCTCATTAACAACCACAGGAGTAACATCTGCCAGATGAAGAAAATTTACTTACAGTCTTGAGGTATTTAAAAGTGTGGGTTATGCAGGATTTTTTCTGCCGTTTTATCCTTCATCTGTTTTTGTCTTCCCACAAAGTAAGTTTACAGCCACTGCATAATAGCAGAGGATGGAATCCCCAGAAGAAATCAGATTTCACAGCAAACATTTCTTTCTGTATCTTTGTTAAAAACAACTCTACATTTGTTTGCTGAGAGGCTTCAGTACTGCCTCAGCATGGAGCCCCTTGCCGACAGCTTTCCCACGATGGGAAGCCTGGAGAGAACAAAAAGGGTGTTGGCTGAGCCTCAGGACCCCGCAACATTCGAGCAGTGTCTTCCAGAAGGGCTTGATTTTGTTGCTCTCCAGCATTCTCCAGCTGTAATCAACTGGTTCTGTTGCCTACAACTGGGGTTGTTCCTGGGTAAACTTCGGTCTGAGAGATGCCTAACCAGCTGCTGCTCTGGAGGAAACAGTCTATCTTACAGACTTATGTCACCCTGCTCTCCATCTCCCCAAGCCCCGGGCAGTTTTAGGGAAGCTTTTCCTACGTGTTGTACTTTGTGCTGGGCAGGGGTGGAAGTTAAAACTCCTAATGAGAAAGCAGTCAGTCTCTGAGGATATCCATAGCATTCCTGGAAAGTTAACACAGATATTGAATTTAGGCCTGGCATTACCTGACAGTAATTCTATTAAGCCACGTATTTCCAAGTAAACCCCATGAAGCTTCAGTCTCTAAGTACGGCCGCCAGTTTCCGTAGACCGAGTTGGTACCTGTCTTACACTAGCAGCTTCTTTTCATCTTTGTAAGTTAAATCTGTTTTCTGCTCCCTAATGAAAGGTATTAATCTTTCCTTGGATATTCTTCTTTCATATAGCTGGAGTGCCAAGCTGTATCTGACCCCAAGTAACATTGTGCTGCTAACAGCTATAGCCTTAATTGGTGTTTGCGTTTTCATCCTGGCAATAATTGGCATATTACACTGGCAGGAAAAGGTAAGCTTAATTATCTAAATTTTTTCTATATTTTCTATACTATTTAACACTTCCAGTATTTTACACTCTCGTACATTGGGGTTTTTTGAGTAGCTTTCTACAGTATCATTTCTGACACAGACTGCATTAATTCCCAAGAGGTGTTTATTATTAATTCAGTATTTACTGCAGGCTTAAAAACTGGCATTGTTTTTATTTAAGCACTAGGACACTTTAACAGGGAAATGAAGAGCAACATGCATAAGCTTTTGCCATTAAGCTGTTATTCCCAACTACGTAAGACTTTTTTTTTTTTTCATATCTAAGCTTTCTATTTTGCAGGGTTTTAAGGAACACTATTTTGGAAAATCGAACATAAACTCAGTGTACTTATCTTGAGTTCTGCTGGTAATCTGAAAATGAGGAAAACCTCTCTCTTTCTGTATCTGTCTTTGCTGATTGCACTGACATTAGCATTCCAGACTGTACAGGGAGTCAATCGTGTGCATATTGGCTGCTCTGCTCTGTGTGTCTGAATTATACATGCAGTGTATAGAAATCCATTGATTTAAAGAAGCATTTTGAAAGGGGCCTTTCATGTCACAAAAGAAGTGCATTCCCATTTTTCTTAACTATGCCCAGTTCACAATCATATCCAACTGGCAGGATTGCCAATAAATGCTACTACATACCCAAACCATAATCTTAGCTGTCAAAGAAAATTACTGCACATTTTGACATGGTAGAGCTGTTTGTTATTTTGTGCTTGTGGAAATAAAATGACCTTGTTAAGCATTCAGATGGGCTTTGCGCATGCCTCATATTTAAATGTTACTTGTCTGTCAATCTTCACTCTTCAAAACGTTAAATACAGTGTCCAAATATTAGTAAAGCTGGGAAGAAAATACAAAGCGAAGAAATACAAGGTTTATGATGACTGTCCTTCGGCGTGGCCTACTGCCCCAAGACAGCATCGCTAACTGGCAGCTAGGACTGTGCACTGGCGGGCTTTACCCGTCTCCAATACACCTTAAGCACCAAGAGTAGCAGAAACACAGACTTGGACTTGGGGATGGATTAACTACATATAATTCCATCTGGAGAAATGGAGACTAATGTCAACATTTAAAACAATTGTTCATCTAATTCATGTGTTGGAAGGTAAAGCAGCACTCAAAAGAGGCAGAAATACTTGGGAAAACAGTCTGTTTCTTAGACTACGGTACAAATGTTTGTTAGTTCCTATGATTTTCCAGTGCCCTCCTGTTGATTTTTACCTTCCCAATTTTTGGAGTGAATGGTTGACATACAGAACAGATAAGGCTACGTGACTGCGAGATAAAGTGCGGAGTTCCTTGTTGCTAAGCTTGCTCTTGGTTTACTGCCTCTTTCAGTAAGCCATTCATAAAAATACTCTTCTGCCTAAATGCCGTTTTCCCTTACAGATCTCTAGAGTACCTATAGTAAAGAAAGGAAGGGGAAATGGTACTGGCAGTTACAATCTCTTCTTTTCCCCCAGAGGATATATCTGTCTGTGAGCTGCAGTGCTTTATTCGGCAGTTAAAATAAACCATGTACGTTGACCTCTGCAGATAAGTAGGAGGAGGAGCCCTGTGTCTACAATAGTTCTTCCACAAGTATCGTACTGTTTAAACAGCTGTGGCAGCTAGGGGTAGTATGTTGCTCTGTTATGCCATAAATATTTAGGATCCGTTAAAAAAAACCCAAGGCTTTTAAATCTCAATTACTAGTTTTTAGTTTGGAGACATCAAATGAAAGAGAAGTTGAGGAAGAATTTACACTATTATTCATCTTAGAACAATACAGTCTGCTACGTTAGGTAAAGTCCTTGATATTCCTGGATTCTGGGTCTTTACAACTTGCTTTGTGGTCTTAAGGCTAGTCCTGAGCACTACACACTGATGATAATACTGCTAGAGAGGTTCGGATGGATTCACCAGGGTAACAGTTACTGTCAGATTTGAAGCAGTAATTTTTTCAGAAAGCATACACGAAATGGAGTGAAAATTGCTAAGTGAGACTATAAAATGGTGTGCAGTGTGAGAAGCATTTCCATGTAGGAAAGACTACGCCACTCCCTTCTTCCCACCCCATTTCTGACATTCAAAATATACTGACATTGGTGAAGTCCCTGCCAAAAAGCCAGACTGCCATACCTTGAAGTTCACCGACAGCTCTGCTGCTGGCACAGGATGCAGTGAAATCCACGGTCAGCCGAGCAGGGTTGCTATCGTACGTTAGCGTTGTGTGATAAGGAAATCTTTGGCCCCGCGCCAAAGCAGATGACAAACTTCCATGGCAGAACACATGCACTGATTTCTGCCAAAACTGTCATGTATATTTATCAACTGAGACACAAATCTGAGTGCCCCCACAACAGCATGCTGTAAAGGCTTTTCTTCATTTTCCTCATCAAAAAAAAAACCCCAAAGTCAGGCACAAGCAAACTAAAAACCATTTAAATCTGTTTTGCTAAATTATCTTATGCTAGGATTTACAGATACTGTCTGTCATGCAAAAACACTGTTTTTCTGGAGAAGTTCACACCGTGTGTTCACAAACCCTTTAATAAGTGCTTTCCCATTCCGTTACTGCTTCAGAGGAGGCCTGTGGGAGAGGGCGCGTGTCTACGCGTTGCACGGGTTGTAGGTGCAATTTAAGTGTGCTGCTTTTTTCCCAGCACCATCCAAACCAATCCATGTGTGTTCTGCATAAATAAGCAGGGCAATGCATCCTACTTCATGTTTTCCTCACACAAACAAAAACATGGAATATTTTTAGACTCCTTGGTGTTAATTGTTGGTAACTGCCATCTTTTGTCTACGTTGGTATTTCGCAGATTTTTTAAAAGAATCTAATTTTAAATGTAATAGAGATGACATTTACAGCTAATCCAGAGTAATTTCATCTTGTATTTATAACGCAGACTGAATAAATGTACACCAGGAAACATTCTTCATTTTTTAAATACTCCTTTTTAAAAAGCATTGTTAGAAATTATGGGTCATAAATACTAAACCAGCTGAGCATCAACAGCAGAAGCCAATTTTCAGTAGATTATTGCTATTTCAAAGTGACATCATTTAAAAGCTAATTACTGGGGCTTTTACCAAGCTTTTTTTGCCTTTTGTCAAATGAGTGACATGGAAAAAATCAACCGTTCTCTGACATCTGACAGCTCCTTTCTGTAACCGCATTGCTCTAGATGCCGCAAAGTGTTGTTTTTATTATTATTTTTCAGAAAGCAGATGACAGAGAGAAGCGACAGGAGGCTCATCGGTTCCATTTTGATGCTATGTGACATGCCTTAATATTTATGATGGAGCTGCTACTCATTTGCTTAATTGAAATACTAAACTCTGATTTGTAAAGTGATTACCGCGAAAATACTGCCGGTGTGCTATTTGTAAATGTTGCATTATCTGGTATTTATTTGGAAAGTATTAAAATTAGACCTGAATGTCTCACAAGGCCTTTCAGTTAACAGACTGTATATAATAGCCCTTGGTCTTTATTTAACAGAACTGTACATTTATTTTTCTTAGTAAAGGGATCAGATTGCATGTACCGCTGTTTACGTGCCACCAGTTCGTTAGGAATATTGGCTAGAAAGAAGGCTGTGTAAACCAAGTGTAGCATTGCGGCGAGCAGAAGGCTTTGGGCCACTTGAATTGGTATTGTCACTTACACATTCCCCCAAGGAACCTGCATGTCTGAAAATGAAGCTGGAGCAGTCCCTCCGATGACCTGGTCACGAGTCATTTTGATTGTACTAAATGGTGCTCAACCTGAGGTATTCTGTGTTTTTCTTTATGTGCAGCAGTTAAAGAACGTAGGAACAGGAGGACTAGAAGAGCTCATCATGGGATAGATGCAGTATTCATGTGTGTTAGTTGTAGAGAGAAGGCAACGTGTTAAAAAATTAAAATCATAAAAATGTCTCATCATTACATAAGCTGCTTTTATAATTAAACTATAACCACATTTATTTTAGAAAGGCTAAAGCCATTATAAAAGTAACTTTTCTAAGAAGGATATGGCTTTTTTTTTGTTGTTGCTGGTTGGTTTTGTTTTTAAAGAAGCTAAAAGAAACATTTTGGATTGGAAGCGGAGTAAGGATCGACTTCCTGCATTTATTGCTGAGGGATGACATATACAAAGATTAAATTAAAGCTATAACAGGCCACTGAATAAGCAATGTACGTTATCGATGTACACCACTATGCTCGGATTTCATGAGGCTGTAAGAATTAGGTAAGACAAGTAGCTCAACTTTGTAAAACGGTGATAAGGTTATGGTTGTTCTGTGTACTTTGCATCCTGGAAGTCTCTAAAAATAATCATGCTTTTATTTAATAGCTATTCCTTAGTGATGTGGGTTTCCATAATTAATTGTGCATTTAAATCTGTCAGTTTGCATTCCTAATAAATACTGTTTGATAAACTAGAACACACTTTCTCAGCCAATTGCAGTGTTGGTCTTGTAGGCAGTCACCTCTGCTGCAGGTGCCTGCTCCGGTCTGGCTTTTGTCCTCTGTAACCTGCTGTCCTGTGACACTACCTGTGACTGTCGGCACAGCAGCAGAAACGAGAGCAGGTACAAAGCTTCACTGATTCTGCCCACCCTGAATCCCAGCCAAACCCTCGGTTACCATGGCAGTGCTGGACAGTGACCCATTCATACAGCAGCACCAAGCCAAAAATCAGAAAAGTACTGATAAGCTATGAAGCTTTATTAGATACTTCTAATGCGAACTGATCGGTCCAACAGAGGAGACTTTGATATTTCATTACTGTTACTATTCAAGATAGCGTATTTCCTCAATGCACACCTTCAATATTTCTTAGAGAGCCATGAAAAGGTAAGATTTTTTAGATAAGTGCTTACTCTATTGGACTTTTTAAAGCCCATTGATAGAATTTGCTCCCGACAGTAATAGGTTTCATAATTAAGAGGAAGCATACATCTTCTTTTTCAGGTGGTTGGGGAGTAAGGGTAAACGCATAATGCCACTGTGGCAGCAGAGTTGTCTGTAGCCCTCTATCACACCACAGTAAACACAGATTAGCCTCCTTACAAGTTTTTTTGGAAAAACAATTAGGAATTAAATAACCTCATGCTGACATTTAAGCTGCTGTCAGGTTAACAAAAGAAGGAACTCACTGTCTTTTGCTGTAAGGTATTTTGCATGCTCAGCAGTGCATCATTGCAGCACTTCACACACCATACACCATTACTTGTGCTTCAGTGGCTTTCGTAGGGTGAGGCTGACCACAGGTTCTAGCCACTCCTATGGCCGGGCTCACAACAGCACCTGCATACTGGTTTGAATTAAGGCATTAAATACTGCTAAAGCTCTTGTCAAAGGTTTCGTGTTGTACTTTTCCTATTCTGTAAGCATCAAAACTCTGTTTGGGTAAGGTTATTGCCCGAAGACCAGAAAGTTTAGGAAAGCAACATCAATTAGAAGATGTGGTTCCAGGTGATGATCACAGTGACTGAGAAGTGAGAAATAGCTCGAGCTCCATACGTTCTCAGAATGCATCCCCCGTAACACAGCCCGGGTGGGAAATGGTATTGGAAGGTTTCTTCAGCATGAAATCTCACCTATATAAAAATACTGTTGACACGCCAACAGACAGATGGCTTTTGAAATACCATCATTCTTTGCTCTCATCTTCCATGAGGCGCTTCAAAATGGCATCTTCCTACCCAATTTGTCGTTAAGGCACTATAATCATCCAACAAAAGAACCAGCTTTGCTGCTGCCAGTTAATAGGTGTATTCTGTATATATACAAATATATGGAGGAATCCCGTGATGAGGCCATCTTTCTTAGCAGACAGCTTCATTAAAAAACACGTGCTACAACTAACTGAAAAGTGATCACTGTAAATACCCTGAGCCAATTCAGGACTCTCATAACTACTTTCAAATAAATGACACCTAAGTGGCATGGGAGAAGTCGTAAGTTTCTACTATACTGCAAGCATCAGAGCGTAGTTTGGTTAAAACAAGGTAAAAGCGTTGACCATGACAGTTTTGAAGGTGTTAAAAAGCAAAAGATTTTTTTTTTAATCCAGAAAATAAAATTATGCTTAAAATAATCTCAAACTTTGCAAATAAGGAGTACTAATCCTTATTTTTACTAATTCAAGTTTTTTGACCAACGACCAAGTATGTCAAGGCACCAAGAGCAACAGAGAAGTTGAATCTGAAATAGTGCTATGCTGTTTCCATAGCCCTACTATCCATTCCTTTTTTTTATTATTTCCTTCATTTTGGGCACTAGTAAAACTGTCCTGAGCTGTCACTTTGAAAATGCTCAACCCCGTGGCACTGTTTTTGTAATTAATTCCTGTCTTCAATGAAAAAATGTGATCCCATCTATGATAACAATCCATATAAATTGTAAAATACATGCTAATGTTATTTTGAAATTCCTGAATTTCCCCACTTAGGCCGGAAAAGTTTGTAGTTACATTCTAATACTCAGATCTAACTATATTGCCTAGGGAATAGGGAAGGGCACAGTAAGCTTTCAGAAGACTGTCATATTCTCCATGGCTATTTGAAAGTTTGTAGTGCTCTTAACCCAGTAGTAAATAACAATTACACATATTTATGTGTGATTACAGATCATGTTACCACACTAAGAGGCAATTGCACTTTCTATCATTTTCTAATTAGAAATGCTATGTAAATAAGATTTATCAAATGCACCTAAATCCTATTGACAAACCCAGGTACATGAATTGTTAAAATGTAACTCCTAACTTCCTTTCATAATTATTCACTGTTGACATTTGTATTTTTGCAACCTATTTTAAAAACAATATCCAAATAGCCTCAAAGGTGGTAAAAAACCTGCTGGTCTAAAGCTATTTGTGATGTACAGTCTGCTACTCGAGAGCAGCAAATACTTGAGGTAATACTGAAATTAAAACTAGCAGAACAGCAAACCAGAGGAAGATTGAGGGAAGAACTGCTGGAGGAGGCCAAGCCAGTTCTAGTGGTAGAAATGGAAGGCTCTTCTTGCAGCAGAGCGCCGGTTGTCGCTCCCTCTTTACCTGTTCATGCAAGTATTTACCCACATCAAAATGAGCAGCCCTGGTGCATTCCGTGAGCTACTCCCACTCAAAAATAATCCCACTGATTCAATAAAACAGCACAACACCACACAACTGGCTGCCCAAAAGCCGTCTTCAACCCTTCTGAACTCCCAAACTCAAGTTAACTCCAGCTGCTGCGGGCTTGACCCGGTGGCACGACGTTTTCTGCCCTGCAAACTACCACTCTGCAGGCTCAGGAAACGGGAAGGGAAAGTTTCTTCAGACCTGCCACTAGCTTACTAGCTTATGTCTCAAAGCCTGCGTCTCCCACGATGACAGCTTGACACGGCCCTGGGAAGAGAACAGGGTGGGAAAGCTACCACACTTCCCCGCATGTGTAATAGCTCCGTTCAACCTTCCAATGGACAAACCAGAAGTTCAACTTTTCAGTTCAATTGACTGTAGCAGATTGGGTCTTTGCAGTTACTACCAGCCTGTAGTGAGCACGAGGTGTCATTAGTGTTTCCTCATATTTCTTTGGTGTGAGGCAATTGACCACAAATGATTTTCTTCAATGCAAATTCAGGTTGAGAGCTGAGAATCAGGCTAGCTCTCGTATTATCGTAAGTAATAAAAATATCCGAGCCAAATTTTGCCGTCAGCTACACCGTGCCTTCCAGAAACAAAGCAACGCCCTGTCTCCCAACAGTCTGCACATAGAATCATAGAATCATGGAATGGTTTGGGTTGGAAGGGCCCTTAAAGATCATCCAGTTCCAACCCCCCTGCCATGGGCAGGGACACCTTCCACTAGACCAGGTTGCTCCCAGCCTCATCCAGCCTGGCCTTGAAGACATCCAGACATGGGCACAGTCGATTTTCATTTTGCACTTATGTACTTGCAGAGGGTAAACCATCGTGGATGATGCGCAGCTACAGTAGAAATTACTAGTCTCTTAGGTATTTTCTTGAGTAAACATTTTTGTCAGTAAAGAAAAAAAGCGCCAGCAGGACCCACCTAAGGAGGACCTCTCTCCACAGAGGCGTTTTCACTATAGGATTTAACATTTCATCACATCACTATGAAAACACGGTTAAGAGGTGAACAGAGAGCAACTGCTTTATCTGCTGCTGGAATGCAGCAGCTATTTAACAATTCATGGGAAAACTACCCTTCGAGCAGGGCCGTATCATCTCTATTTGAAACTGAAAGGACAATTCGAGTAAGCGGAATAATGTAATTATGTAACTTGGGATTTTGCCAGAGCATCAAGCTTAATACTTCATCAAGCTTCTTAGAACATCGAAATGGATCTCTAATACCCAGAAAAGCTCAGGCCCTTTACCGCGAGGTCCCGCCGGGTCTCCCCTGCCTCCCGCAGCCCCCTGCGCTGCTGTCCCTGCCTGCTGCCTTCGCCATAAGTGACAGTCACACGGACTGGAGGAGCCTGGAGCGTTCAGCCGATCATGTGCAGCAGGAGGATGACCTTTTCCAATAGGATGTGCTGACCTTTGCGCGCTGTAGCAAGAATTGAACAGTCACGCAGCACCAAGGTGGGAGGAAATCGGAGCTTCACCTCTCATGTTTGACACACGTTTCGGCCCTGCTCCCTAAGAAGACGGAACGGCCAGTTGCAACCGTGCATCTAATTTACAGTTTGCAAAATCGAGTGAGGTCCCACCACGATGTGCTCGGCCCGCTCCCGCCCGCCGCGCAAAGCTTTGCAACGCGCTCCGCGAACAGACCAGAGGTCTGCGGAGCGCGTCGCAAAGCTTTGCGCAGGAGCCTTCAGTGCTTTGGGATGCTGAGCAGCGGCGCTCAGCCTCGCCTGCCCGGCGGAAGACATCCTGTATGAACTACCCTGGGATGCTTCAACCCGTGTTGCCCATGGGAGATGTGAAAAAAAAACCCTTAACGGGTTTACACGCCTTGCTGTGATTTCCCACGCAACCTGGGGGAACGGCCATGCCCCGGCTGCCCC
>NW_010245144.1:0-24718 GCF_000690775.1 Eurypyga helias | reverse complement strand
TAAAACATATACCAGATCAAAACTCTAAAAAATTTAAATATATATATTTGATTTTATATGTTATTATTTTGTGTAAAATTTAAAAAAACCCTCCACAGGTAGAATTTATACACTTCACGAGCACAGAAAAAAGAGTAATAAAAGGATATAAGGATTTAAGCATGTGAGCAAGAATTACAGTGATGTACTAAATAGTACAACTTCCAAGAGAGCAGCTTTGTCTTTTTCTGTGTTTTAACATATTTTAAAGTCTCTCTAATTAAGTGAAAGTCCTGTATTTACTAAATTTTCAACCATTCTGTCTCTCACAGAGAAATAAGGCTATATAGTTCAGAATGTGTTTGCTCGCTCTTAAAACTCAAGTGTCTTTGACTAAATTTGTGGAGATTTGTAAATGAGGCCTACATAAAAGATGCCGCCTTTAATGTCGGATGGAGAAATACAACTGCTGCTTTAGTGGAACTGCTACTGTAATTCCACGTCTAGTCCTGTGTCACAGATGAACATAGTTTGTCATACTCACAAAAATGCTAGGAAATGCTTTTTAGTGCTTGAATTGGTATTCCCTCTTTGTGAGCGACATTTGTTGGTAGTAGCTTTTAAATGGAAATTTTTGCTACTTTTTAAATGACCTGGCGTCATTTGCAGACACTTCAAAGTTGTACCTACTGCTTGTGCTACTCAGGCAGCACGCAGATACAGATGTCATGCAAAGTCCTTTACATTTTGCCTGATTTTTGAGGTGTATTGAGAAATGTCTAATTTGTATATGCTTTTAAACAGTAAACCAACTATGTTTGAAATTTGTCAGTGTGTTCAGTAAGCCTTTTTACATGTGGGTACGCTGGATGGTAAGGCTGTAGCCTTCCTGTTGGAAGCTTGTGAGGAGGATATTATGCTCTGTTGTCAAGAAGCACGCACAGTCTGTCACATTAGTGCTAGAGATATGTCCAGAAGAGTAATTATTATAAACTGACACCCAGCAAATGTAAGTAAAAATAGATAAACCTCAAAGGAAAATTAGACTGTATGTTTTATGTACTGTTTATCTCCAGATGTGTGATGTCAGGACACTAAAATCTTATTTAGCATAGCACCTAATTGGTAAAATAATTTTGTATGTATGTAACAAACAGAAACATGATTTGCTTAGCTCTGCACTTAGTTAGCTTCTTATCAAGGTAGATAAATGCAAAAATACAAACAATGAGTTATCAGTAATCCAGTGTTTAAAGAGATGCATGGTATAATATTTTATATTCTATTTATACAGTTCAGCAATACCAAGCAGCAGAAGAATTTAAATCTACTAATGTAATGTGCAGTTTTCATTCAAAAGGAAAAAAAGAGGTGGAACAGATACTACAGCAAGAAGGAGCACTACGTGGCATTTTTTTGCCAGAATGAATCCTGCTGTTTCATGAAAACATTTGATTCTGGTCATAAAGCAAGGCTTGCATGCCAAAATGATAGATGCCTTGAAAGAAGCTTTGATAAATAAAATCCTGCAGACCTTGGCACTCACAGTTCCCTTTTGGCAATCATGAGGAATGGCTGAGTAATAGTTAGGAAACAGACTTATTTAAGATGGTTTATTGCGTCTAAAGATACCAGGGCTAGATCTGCAGCTAGTGTAAATCAGCATATCTGCTTTCAAATTACATATATTGCTTTGTGTCAGCAGAGAATCTGGCCCATATCCATTATCTAGAGGGAATATCAACTACTACAAAGCATACTTATCTAACCAAAAGCAAACGTAGTGTGCATAGCTCATTGATGTTTCTTGTAACACTTATGTTAACCTTTATAATGTGATAAAAATCTGGCATGGTTATGCATGGTTGCGAATGATTTTGCTTTGATAATATCAACAATTATAAATTAGCATTTATCGCTTTTAATACTGCTTCAAATTACATTGATAAAAGCTTAACTTGATATTGATGAGAGGACTAGTAATTTAGGACCTTGCTCTTGCTCTAATTAACTTTACTGGGAGCAGAATTAGGCCTATTCTCTGAGATAGATCTGCCTATCAGAGGGGTATGGAGGTGTCTTTTTTATTTTAATATGGTGTATTTTTTGTGTTCTCTTTTGGTGAACGTTTTATATCTATTGACGACCACATTTTACAGAGGCACTAAGTTTAGACTCCTGGCTTTTACATATAACCCAGCCTGTTATCCACCCAGAAAAATCACCGAGAGTGAGGTTCAAGACGCAGGCACCTGCAGAGTCCAAGTTAAAAGTTCTAGTTTAAAAGACTGCCCTGTGAGACTCAGAATAACATAAACCCTGGCTCATTCTTCATTTGTTTGGCTCAATTAATGAAAGAGGAAGTTTACTAATTATCGGAATTTTGAGCAGTAAACACTGGGTCTAAGTAGTACCTCATTTAGTGGTTGTAATACTGCAAGCGTTAGACCTGTTCAGCAACTGTTCCAATAATATCTTACAGGTAAATCAGAGCATTCAAATACATGGAATTTTACGTGTGCTCAATCGTCCGCATCATGTATGTGAAACCAAGTTTATTTCACATTATAGAAATAGTTTTGATATTAAAACTACAGCTGTGGTTTCTGCTAATTTTTAAATGACAAATGACATCATGGTCAATATGAGCGAAGAAAGAGGAATGCTGTCGTGACCTTAAGTTTATTATATTGGCAACACCGCTGAAAACTACGAGTGTCTGTGTACTGTCTGTTTCATGCAAGATTTATTTGTTGTGAGAGAAAGCCCTGATGGTTGGTTAGTGAATTAGGTCAATAAGCAGTAGGATAGTGATAGGGGAGATTCTATTGCTCTTGGGGATTTAGGCTTCCTAGCACGACATTTAAATCAATAGGAATCATCAGCAACCCTAATCTGCCCGTACCAAATAGCACTGGGCCTGAGGTGGTGGAGAAAAATTGGAAGAGATCCTGTGAAATTGCCTTTTTTTCTTTTTCCCTGAAATAATTAATGAAATGTGTTTTGTAGATGCTTATAAAAATATTTTATTTACTTTTACTGTATGTGCAATGTTATTACAAATACAGTGTGTTTCTAAAGGTAACACTAATGATCATCATCACTTCGTGTCGCTGCACTCATAGAGCTCCTCAACTATTTTCACAAATAGATCAGTAACCTGTCAAAATGTATAAAGGAAAGAGACACAAGGCAAGAAACTCCCGTTACTCTATGAACAAAATGTTAAGATCCTGGCTTGCAACTGCTGGTATTAGTTAACATAATACAATGTTGATACAGTCTCAAAATGGTGACAGAAAGACGGACTTAAAATTACAAAGCTATGTACAACCAGTATGAAGTGCAACAAGCCTGTATTTCGTAGGTAAAGTGAACACCTTTTTTTCAGTAATAATTCAAATTGCTGATGATACAAACCCAGAACTATGTAAGCGCATCTATGAGATGCGATGATAAATCTACATTGTTTTCTCATCCTACATTTTCACTGAGCACACAAGAATTTGACGTGGATTTATATACTGCCATAGCAGCACTTAGAAACCTGGGAAACAACGTCCTTCTAAGACAAAGTTTATTTTCTTGATCTACAAGTAGCAGTCAAATATAATTTAATTGTGGACAATTTGCTATGTTAAATCCTGAAGAATATTTGTTATTTAGGTGATAACAATTTTAGGCAATATATTATAAACAGTGCATCATTGAAAAAACCTCTCACCTCCTCTTGCCTTATGCTTATTATAAGACGTAAGTGAACCCATTCTTTGTTTAAATGCTTATATTTATTAGAAGGATCTTTTCAGACAAAAGACTTTCTCTTAGACCACCATTCAAAAAAAGCATTGACTTCAACTCCACCGCATGCTCACGTAGGAACACGTTAATCTTAGAGCACCACCTAAGCTTGTAACAGACACTGGCGGCTGGCGTCGTTCTGATTTTGTCAGCCGGGAAGGCTGCTTGCAGCACCTAGATGGGATACGTGTTTGTTCACTCAAATGTTGTTGCCACTACACCGTTTTTACAGCCGTAAAGTTCCATTGAGGCCAATTAGGAACTGTTCAAGTGGAGAGTGAGCAACAAATTTCAAAATTTGATCCATCATTTCTTGGCTGTCGAACCCCATGCCCATCTGTTCACGTGGCAAACAGCCCACTTGCAAGTTTGCTGGACCTTTCCCCTAAGAAATGAGTGACAGGCAGGAACAGTTTCGTTAGCCTGTGTAACAATGCGAACAAATTATTTTCTGCAGGAAGTGCGGTCCGATATCTAGGAGAGCTGGACAGCATTTGCCTCCTTTCACTTCAGTGTATTTTTTGACATGTACATTGTTAGAAATGGTTGAGTGAAAGAGGAAAGAAAATCAGGTGCTGGCTGGTACTGGTTGCTGCCAAAAAGACAGGTTGTATTGGAACAGGTGCTTTGAAAACCTGTGAAAGCCAGCTGAAAGGTGTCAAAATGTGCATAACATGAACCAACAGTTCACAGGCATTTTGTATGAATTTGGTCGTGTAGCAGGAAACTTCAGAAAAGACCCTCGGCAGAAAGTATCCGCTGTAGGAACAGCCAGCCAGCTTAACAGGCATAGCCTTGTCTGCTCAATCACAGCATGCATGATGCTGTCATGCGGCAGGGAAGACAAAGGGGAGAAAAGAAAGGTTTCCTCCTGTTACATTTATATCCTTCATTATCTTGGAATCGTCAGATCAGGAAAAAAGACATGATAACCTGTTCTTAAAATACATTAAGCTAAACATCTAACCTAAAAATCAAAGCATATCAATTGAAACTCCACGAGCTGTGTTTTGGTGAGCGATTAACTGCAAAGTGTGTGCAGGTAAAAGAAAGAATAATGCATGTTCCTTTGTGTAGTACCAGTCGAGCTGATGCCTGTGAGCCACACTTGTCCCTTGACCTTGTTAAATGTGGCCCACGTGTTGGAGGGAGTACAAGCAACTTTTCCGACACATTCCCTTCCCACATGTTTTTCCTGCAGTGTGCTACTGTAGATAGTTCTAAAACACATGGGTGTGCAAGTGGCTTCCCCATGCGTATTTAAAACCTAATAGAGCTGCAGCAGGCCAAACCACACGGGGATAGGAAAGGAGCATCAGGAAAGAAAAAAATGCTTTTCCACTATTTGTGCTCGTGTTCTTCATGTGCTCAGGGAACACATGGGAGAGCAAGAGCAAGACAAAACAGACAAGGGAGAGCAAGAGAAGAAAGGAAGAGGAAGAATGAAACAGACAGAAGCAAAGAAAAATGAACAAAGCAAGACGGCATTGAAAAAAAAAACGGAAAAAAGATAAGTGAGAAGGGAGAAGGCATTGCGTGGAAAGGACAGGAAGGAATTGACAGGGAAAAAAATCACAGAGAAAATCCTTTCACTGCTTGAAAGGATAAAACCAAATAGGCCTGCCTGTGCTTTTCATTTCAGCTTTATAGTTTGTGTGCGTGTCTCGTTTTAACAAATGTAGGAAGAGGCATGTTCTGCATATTCCCCGATGTCATCCCTCCTTTCGTTTTGCCTCTAGATACTGCATCTTTGTTTCTGCTTCTGCTCTGTCTCATTCTGCCTCTTGCTTCCCCCTCCCCTTTTTCTCTTCTCTGCATCTCACAGGCAGCGAATGAGATATAGCATATCGTCGTATTAGCAGGGCCAGTTTTTTTTCCCCAACTTGCCTTAAAAATGGAATGCCAATCAGTATGTTGTTATTCTTTCAGACCTTTCTTTTCAGAGAAGCCTTAGTTGAGACAGCCTGAAGTCATCAACATAAACCTAAGTGAGCATATGGGTGGAATGTGACTTTTGCTCCATGCTAGTCATGGGATATGGTCACAGTCTTGATTTCAAGGAGCTTTACAAGAAGTCAGCACTGAGAAAGTTTCCACTGTAGTCGGTGAAGTCCAAGAGGAACAAGTAAACTGTCTCCCATCTTTCTTTCTCACACTTGTGGATACATGTCTGCACCCACAGATTCTCCTCTGGACTTCCCTAGGTGCTCTGCTTTCCGTGTACAGCGCGTACCCTGTAAGCTGTTGTTGCGACCAAGACAATCTTTGGTTTTGTGTGTTGTACAGCACATCTGAGCACACACACATGTTGTGCCATCTACTCTTATACATCTGGTGTAATTTGTACTGGAATAAAAATTAAATAGCTTTAAACCCAATTTTTATTGTATTATCATTTGCCGGACTTTTGTTCATCTAGATTTTTTTCCTTGATTTAGGGATGAAGATAATACTGAATTTTGGCATTGCATTTAGATTTATGATTTTTATCTTTAAAACCAAAGAAAGACTTAAAACATGCAGGGACTCTGGTTTTGCCCACACTTTCTTTCGGTTCTAAGTCTTATGCTCTATGCTTTCTCTTGTTGCTGACCCTTTTCAACTGTATGCCAGGATCTCAAGGTTTCCAAACTAAAGCCAGGAGCTCAGGAGGATGAACAGCTTTCGGGAAACGGTCAACAGCTCTCAGAGTGTAATTCTAAAGGTTATTTGTTATCACATCTGTTCCTGTCAAGGCGTCTGTCCTCTCTGAGGTAAAGCCCATCTGAGAGGCTGGAAACCCTGGGAAGGTCTCTGGAAGGATTTTCTCTCTCATGCTGTATGATGAGACTGAAAAGAGCGCACTCATCTGTGGAGCTCTCCTAGTGCCAGGGAAAACTGTCAGAAACCTTCTCCCTCTGCCCTCTTTCACTGTGACCTTCATTTCCCGGCCACTGTCCTGACTCGAAGTGCAAAGACACCCCCAGTTAATATTAGGATTGGTCTGATTTCCACTGTATCTCTTGGGGCAGAGTAAAACTGGAGACCATCACTTGGCAGAAAGTCCAAGATTTCTTGAATGTGGCTGTGGAGAATAGGAGTCAGAGGAGAAAGGAACAATGCTGGGGTAGAGCGACCTGTTAGTTTTGTCAGTGTTGGAACTTCCCAATGCTGAAAGCCGTTGACACCGTCGAAGTTATGGAGCTGATTAGGCTGGGTGAGTCACACTGCCCAGGCTCGGAAGTAGACTCTTGCTTTGTGCTTCCCACCACCTACCCACATCACTAGGGTCACTGTGACACATTCTACTGGAAAAACACCAGGAGGATTTTGCATATAGAAATGGAGTCAAGCATGCATCTTGTGACAGTAATCTAATTTAATTATTTAGGTATCATAGTATGCGTTATCATTGCATTACAGTCCTCTGGAAAAAAAAAAAAAGAGGCAGATTTTTTGGACCCTAAAGGTGTTATCTAGTTCAGTTTTTAAATAGTCTGTGAGTGTGGTAAAATACCTGGTTAACTCAAAAAGAGTCATCGTATCAGGTGGATAATATGCATTTTAAAATGCAAGCACGTACCAGAGTACTTGTTCACTTAATCTGCTATTTACAGGACAATGTATTAGACTAATATTATGGGTGAAAGTATCTGCCAGCACAAGCTGGTAAAGCCCTGCTGGAATCTGTGCAGCTGTGCCAATTACACCAGTGAAGAACTTAGTTTTGTGGTTTTATATATTTAATGGGTAGGCTACTTAAATTAACTAAACTGTGATACGCCTCTGTTCATATTTTGGAAAAGAGACTGTTTACATAGTTTAAAGAAAGTGAAGATATAGTAGCTTAAAGCATCAACCATTTTAAAACATAAATAAATTCAGACAAATTCTTTACCTGTTCTAGGATTTCAGTTCTTTTTTAACATCTATATTGCTCATTGAAGGCAAAAAAGTTAGGTAAAGGTAGTATTTTTGGGAAGAGGCTTTTGTCCTTTTTCTCATAGGAGAGGTGTTCCAAAACTGTTCCACATTGTATTTTACATGGCAGACAGGATAAAAAATGGTGAATTCTGCATCTATCACTGTCCTGCATCTGCCACTCAAAGAAAATTCCTGTTTCCCTTTTTGGGAAAGCTGCCTAAGGATGATGGGATATGGCTGATAAAAATAATCCATATTTAGGCAACCAGAAGATTGTGACAACATTAGCCAGAGTAAGGGAATGTAGACTTAAAATCAAAACATCTGTTATGGTAACTTTAAGTTATCCTATTATTCCTAGATGTTGCAGTGTCATCTTATTACATTCCTGCATTGTCTTGCCATAAAAATATACATCTAGCCTTGAAATTCAGCACTAACTGTGAATTAATTTGCTTTAAACTTCATGTCATACAATTAATATTACTGAAGCATGGCAGTTCATCTTTAGACACTAATAGTACAAGTAAGTGATCTTCTACTTGATAGATTGCAAAATGTGTTGTATTTTATCCCTGATTATGAGAATAATTTGATTTGCCTCAGCATAGCTATTAAATAGTTACAGAGAGATTGATTGTAGTGGTATGAAGGATTTCACCATTAATAGTTTTATGAGAGAGATTCGGAATATAAACAGATTTCATGGCTGTTCTTCACCGAAATATCTGAATATATACCCTTCCTTGCCTACAACCCATACACGTCAGCTTGCCATGGAAATTTCTGTCAAAATAGAGATTTCTTTGATTTTCCAGTGCTTCATATCACAACATGTTGCTGTATCACCAGCAGTATAGGAATGAGGACATGGTTACATAAATCAGAGGAGACAAATGCCCAGAATAAAATACTATCATCAATGAAAAGAGGGGTAGCGCGTGATGAGCCTGATCCTGTCACGTGAGAGTTCTCAGTCAGAAGATTTCATTCCTTTTATTTCAGTTCTGCCAACGTGTACTAGGAAATGTTGATATTAATTCTGATTCTGCCCTCTTTCTCCCAGTCACTCTTTTAATTATGAGCAAGACCCAGTGCTGGTAACTCATAGCTGCCGGGTAGCTTGAATTTAGGAGCGTATGCAGTGTCTGCGCTTGGGCTGCCAAGTCACATTGCATGTCCTCTGTTCATTTACTATGGCTGCTAGAATAACTTATTATGATACTGGACTTCCAAAGAATATATTAACTTCCTGACTCTCTATAGTAATACCATACAGCTGGTTCAAATAAACATTCCAAGCCAGTGCATTTTTCATCTTGAAAAAAATAGCAATCCCAAAGAAGTTTTGTATTTATTCAGTGCTTACTGTCATTGCCTTTGACACCGAGCACAAAATTAATAGTTTAAGAAATGGGAGTTACTCTCCAGGCCTTTGCATTGATTCTGTCTTGTTGTTCTTCATTTATTCTGTTGACCATTGCAGACAAAAAGAGAGGAAAACCAGCTCATGGCATGAATTTTCTTGAGTTATTGCACTGTTCTGTCTCACTAAAACTTTATTGTTGTTTTTTGTACTTTGAATAAAATGTGACTGTTTCTATCTGAAGCAGAATCCATATAAAGAATCCAAGTTGCTCTTGACTTCTTCTGAAATTTCATTGACATTGTTAAAAGAATCCAAGTTGCTCTTGACTTCACCTTCTGAAATTTCATTGACATTGTTTCAAAAAACATGAGTAGGTAACTAAGTTATCTGCATTAAACTTTTGCAAACCATTAAAAACATGTGACTTTGTTTCTTTAATGATTTCATTGTCAGTTCATTTGCTAATATTGCTTCTATCAAAAAAGATGATGCAACATTGTGAGAACCTTATGCAAAATCATGATGTGACTAATGGGTATTTTGGCCATATAAGGGCTGAAGGTTTGGTTATATCTGATCACACACTTTTGTAGTTATATTATTGTAGGTGCACTGGGTTCTGGCTTCAGAAAGAGTACGTGATTAAATAAAGATTCTGCTCCAAGTATTGCTCATCAGTAACGTACTAATTCCCACCAGACAAAATGCGATATATCACAGCGTGCAGGTCTTCCATTTCTATTTCATACTGCCATTTATTAAGTAATTACCTAATGAAAATTCTTAGATGCGCCAGGTTTCTGAGAGTTGGATTCTTGCAGTCCAAGCTGTAATTACAGAAAAAATTATGGGTAGAATTATGGAAAACCCTGTGCATGTCTATGTTTTTCTGAATTTTGTTTTAATTCCTTCAGCTAATTACGAATAAAAAGAATATTTTGAATAAATTGTGAAACAATCAGAGTCAGTCAAATACGTAGAACACCTATTTTTAAGGATCTTTCAAAAGCTGGACAGTAGTTCTGCTCTCTCATCCAATTGCTAGTAATGCAAATGGGAATGCATTCCTGATTTCAATGGCAGCAGGAGCAGGTGATAGTTTTTCATTGTTCTATCAGACATGAAGAAGGCAGTTGTGTATACATCACTTACAGTGATGTCAGATCCACATTTTATATGTTTTGTTACAGTCTGTGAACAACTGGACTGTATGGATATAAATCTGTCTTTGATTAAGATAGATTATTCTGGTGTCCCGTTATAAGATTATTTTACATAAACAGAGTTACCATTGACAAATACAGAATCATTCTGATTTATAGTACTTTCTGAAAACATATACGCTTGTGTGAAAAACGCTAATGTACAGCTGGAATTAAGGGTTAGATGCATTTTCTTTTTATTCTGCTTTTGCATTAAGGAAAACTATTTTGCCTGTTACTGCTTCAGATAGTCATGGAAATTTCCCTTTATCAGAGATCTATACTTCATAATTTACAGATAAGGTAAATCAATCCATAGTTTTACGACTGGAAGTGAGGGAGTATTGTAAAACTGCAGTATTAGGCAAAGTACATAAGAACATTCTGAACCCCCAAATGCTGCGTTAAGGTCACACACGTTTTAAATTAGGAGCCTCTGTTCTCACTCATAAATGTCTCAAACTTTCAACTTCTGATCTGAAACTTTTGGTGGTTGAATATTGTAACAGTAGCCACTGGAATTAGTAGATACTGACCCTTGTGCCATATGACAGGGTATATGTAACTCTGACCCTGACCAGGTTCCTGTAACTGGAGTGAAGTAATTAAGGTTAGTCTCTCACTAGAGCTCCTGCATGCTAGAACTTTATTATAAAGGTAAAGGTGACTGTTTTTTAATTAGCCTATCAATATAAAATACACTTACAAAAATAATACTATTAGATTGAAATAATTTTCTCCCCATTCACATGACAGCTATTATACTGTATTCATAGGCATGAGGAAAGAAAAACGTAGCTCAGTCTCACTGCTTTCAGATTTGTGGTTGTTACCAGCGAATGCCTGAACATTTATGTTTTCAGCTTAGAAGTTTAAAAATTATTTTTGGTATTGTTTCTTGGTTGGTTTTCTTTTGTTCTTGCTATCTGCAAGACATGTAACATGACAAGCACAGAGCATCTATTTATGTGGAGCATTCAAGGAAATGGAAAGTTATAAATATGTATGTCTGATGATAATACGTAACTCTGACAAAGATATTCCTCGCCCATATTTTTTGGAAGTGACCATACAAAGCTATGGTTTATTGAAATAGTGGTAAAAATAATGTTCTAAATATACACTAGTTACATAAATATTCAAAAATACAAGAATGTGATTTTAGACGCAGGTAGAACGGCTCCTCTTTGAAATATTCTGGAGACAGATGTCTCCCTGCGTCTCTCTATCCCCAAGATCCATTTTCTGCAAAGCTCTTTTAAATGTGAGCGAGGATAGAGTTTCGCAATAGTTTATTGCTAGATTTACAACGCTGGCGACAAAAGTAATTCTTAAAAAATGGGGTAGACTTCTCCCAGGAATTGATCTCTGGTCGGGTTAATGGATTACATGGGCCAGACTGTGACTGTGACTTGCTCTTATATAGTAACGCTGCTGCAAATGCATGTGAGATCCGGCCTTGTAGGAAACTGCTTCTAGGACCCCAGCGTCCCTACCCTCTGGGTAACTTCTCCGACGAAGGAAGAATAATAGAGGGTCATGCTTATGCCTCCACATTTATACAAAAGCAGGAAGAACAGTCAATGCCACCCTAAAGGTGCTGTAAGGCAATGTCCCTACATTTTATGATTACAGAAAGATTGTTCCTTTTGCAATTACTCCTAACTTGCGTTGTTTGAAACAACTATTGTCCAGACTACTGGTCAGCACATAGAAGGTTAATTATTTGGCTGTGTGTTTTGATGTTATTGATTAGATTTTATGATGTTCTTTTTTGTTCCTTACATAGAACTTCAGCTGAACTCGGCAGGATGTAATAATTGACATTTTGTGTTTCATTTTTATATATTATTTTAAATAATTTCCAGAAGATCTGTGTGACAGCAAAAGGCAAAAATAGTGGTTGGTGCATTAAATTGTTTTTTTTGACTCTGCTGAGTACAATAAGATCACTGTGTCCCAGAGTCTTTATCGTAACACGTAGCTGGTTTGTGAAACCTTGCTACTGTGGGCAGCTTGATCTTGCTGCCAGTGGTATTGGGCTGCCCAATGCCTGCAGCATGGAAATCCATCGGCTCCTCAGCGTCGCTCCGGGTGTACAGTGATTTTTCACTCTTCTTCATTTCAAAGAGCTGCATCAAGGGCTGCTGTGCAATAGTAAAACTGAAGCAGCGCACAGTATAAGGAAAACATACCAAAACTTTACAAATAACTTTCACTTCTGAAATTTAAATCCTTTATGAAAGGTTGTGAAACTATTAATTTTGGCATGTCCTTTCAGTTAATAATTGTTTATGAAGTGGCTCCGGCCCTAGATCAAGGCAACTTTGTGCTACTTGGTGATGGCCAGGTTTTGTTTACACATAAATTGACAATTTGTTGTAAGAATAATACAAAGAAAGAGTATTGCACAGATGTAGCTTGTATATATGCACATTCCTGTGCACACAATACTTACTTTCACGTCACAAGCTGGTGGTTCTGGTGCTGTGGCAGCAGGATGCGCTGTGCCTCATGGAGTCTCCGGGCAGCAGCCACCATTTCCCCAGCATGATGCCTGAGGCCCCCCCATCTGCTGAGGACTGTGATGGTGGGAAGGGGCAGCTGTGAGAGGCTGTGGCTTGGCATGAGGGGCTGGTGAAGAAGAGGCAGGTGAGGAAGAGTCTGGCTGCTGCTACCTTTCCCAGAGAGCCTTGAAGCGGAGGAGCTGCAGTGACATGGCAGTTGCGAGGCACCGGGGTGCAGGCTGAGGCAGTTGTTCTCAGGTCAGGCAATACTCTGAGGAAAGAAGTGGGAGAAAACAGCCAACAACGCTGGAGAGCAGCTGGCCCCGAGGCAGGAGGTGAGTGTGAGGCCGGGAAGGGCAGCGGTGGGACAGGTGGTGTTGCATGGTGCCTGTGGAGAAGAGCAGGAAGGAGCCCTGCTTTTGTGGTGGCCCCTGAGGCAGACAAGGGCCATGGAAGGCTTCTGGGGCTGGCTGAGGGCAGGCTTCCCCAGAAAGGGGTGAGACCTTGGTGGGGTGGGTGCTGGTGGGCACTGCTGGCTGGGGTGCAGCAGGAAAGCATTTCCCCCAGGGGAGGCCCAAGATGGTGGCCACTGGGGCACAGTCCAGCACAGGAAGGTTGACACGGCCCTATCACCATGTCAGGATCGGCAGTGCTCCTGCGTGTGGGACTCAGGCGTGTGTGGGGTTCATCTGTAGCTTTTTATTAGCAAAGCTAAAAAGTCTGTGAAATTCAAACCTTTTGCCACCCCTCCAGCTTAAGCGGTTCTATGGGTAATTATCTTAAACACAATTACACAAGATGTTACCTCAGGCAAATCATATAAAATTAAAAGAAAATAGTATAGTGCTATATCATCAAATTTCACTCGGTAGGAAGTTTTAAAATCTGCAGCTTTCTGGAATTCCTGTGGTTCAGTGTTTGTTCACGATATACGCCAGGGGAAAATGAACCGTAATCCCATGCAGAAATAAATGTGACTGAATCCTGTTTGCTTTCAAATAATTGCATTTATTTACATCAGTTTAACCTCCATTTAAAATGTCATGTATATCTCAGCTAGATTAATGCATGTAAAAAAATAAGCCTCTGTGGGAAGTGTTTCGAGTAAGCAATTTGTTTTGCTTGTAATTAATGGATTCTTACCTAAAGTACAAGTTATAAATAAAAATAAACTAACAGTGAGTGGTAGTTTGCTGCTGTCGTTCAAATAGTGGACAGTTGGGTAATTACAGACCATCAAAGAAGTGCTGCACTGCTGATTATTATCTTTTAAGAATTTACCAGCCTTGCATCGTTCAAAAGAAGCTTGTACTGATGACTTCAAATATATGCTATTAATAAAATAAACCTATTAAGTGGTGTGATGGTTGGTATTTACAGCTCACACAGGAGAAGTCACCTTTCTTTGTTGCTTTGTCTGATAGAGAACACCACATTGTGAAATCGGTAGCCAAATCTCATTTAGTCACGTGCATCTGGCTCGGTACTGAGGGCTTCATTCTGTGAACATGTAAGCAGTTTAACTGACAGGAGAAGCTTTGGAGCAGAGTTGGATTATACCTCTGGAGAAAGTTACCTGGGCATTTGTAGGCCCAGATCCTGAAAATGTCAGAAAATCCATGTACACAAACCTTGTACACAAACCCTTAGGCATTTGGAAAAGTACCAGTGAGGAAGACGCTGGCAAGAGTTGCATCTGTGCTAACTAGAAATGGGTGGAATTTCTAACACACCTTTTACATGTATACTTATTCCATGTGTTGTTAAAATTTATTCAAAAATCCTTATGAATAGTATCTTGCTATGTATTTACAGAATTTAATTTTCAAAACTAAACAAAACCCCAAAACCTAAAAACCAGCCACAAAAGCATTTTTCACAGTTGTGATTCTCCATTTATTTAATAGTAGAATGAACAAAATGTACATTTCCATGGTAATTTTAGTTAAAAACTGGACTTAGGATGGAGATGACATTATATATATATATCTCCCTTCTCCTCACAGAGGTAACCCCATATTTAATACCTTCCAGGCTGTGATCTTTCTATTGACTAGAATTAGCACTTGAAGCACAATACTGAAAAACGTGGTTTTGCACATACTGGTGCTGGAGGCAGTGAACTTTTTGTCTTCAGGGAGGAATGGGTACATGCAGTGTAGAGCTGATCATAGTATCTTTCCATCAGAAGTACTGCAGAGCTCTTGGAGCTTGTCAGGACTTTGGATTCAACACCACTGTGCTCACCTGCCTATAAACCCCGTACAGATCGCAGACACACTGTCCCCAGGAAGGAGGCATGCACTACCTAAGTTGATCTATATGGGTTTCCTACCCACTTATCTTGTGTTTATATGAGAATGAAAGAGTCAGTCCTGCAGCTCTCGTTCAGAATACTTAACACGAGTATTCATCTGAGTAAGATTTCTGGGATGGGGATCATAAACCTCTGTAAACAGAACACTGAAATTGTAAATAATATAAAACAAACGCCAAATATTGTACTCTTCAGTCGCTTTCATCAAGCCAAATTATAATAATCATTAAGGCAAGTCAAAAATATAGGGATATATGGTTTATATGAAAGGTCAGTTGCAGTCCGTGGTTATTTTTAATTCGTTGAATTGTTTTCATCAGGCATATCTGTATGTAGCATAATATCTTGGCCATTTTCAGCAAAACATCCCTAAACTCATCATACATGAAAACAGAGCTGGAGGAAGAGGAAATGAACAATTTTCCAATTTATGCAATTTAAGAGAAATATGGGAGATCATTAATGACCACTGCCTGTATGTAACACAAATTATCTCTACCTACCAAGCTGCAAAGCCTGTTGAAGATGGCAGAAATGTTGCTTCTAAAGGGTTCTGAAGCTTGTGAGACTAGGTTTTTTGTATAAATCTGCATGTGTGTCACTGAACTGGACACTGTTGTTTGTAAAAGACTATAAATACTGTCTTTGCTGTTAATGTTACCATTCATTTTGATATGTTTGAGCTTGATGTTTTTGACATAATATTTTAACAAGCTTTAAAGGTCCTAAGTTAAAAACAAATGAAAGAATTTTAGACAACGAGCTATCTTAAGGTTGCTTGACAATTAGTGAATTCATGGATTTTAACACTAAACTTGTGCTGATTATCTTAATTTTTAAAAAAGGCTGAAAATTTCCATAAACTCACTCACATCTGGTTTTTGGTTGGTGTTTTGGTTTTGATTTTTTTTTTTTTTAATAAGCTGTGAAGGAGAAAAAGGTTAAATCTCTGAGAATATGGAAATACCAGTTACATGAATATGTAAGGAAAGCAATAGTTAAAGTGCTCTGAGTGTTAGCAGGGTATTTTAAAAGCTAATTTAAGGACAAGACTAGAAAGGCCTGTAAGACTTAAAAATATGCTGTACATGACCGTATGTTCTTCATATTTTGTATTTATACTTAGGTAGCTCCTTGCGGAAATTGGGCAGACGTACAGTGTATTAACATATAGTGTGATAAAACTGAAAAAGCTAATGATATTACTTGGCTGTATGGAAAACTGAAATTGCTGGATCATGTTCTATTGAAAAATACAGAGTAACATGTTGTAATGCAGGATGATCAGGAGTCCCTTCAGTAGCAATTGGGATATGTTGCAGTGTGTGTTTATTAATATACCATTTTTGTCTTCAAGTAGAATTTAATATATGCCTAAGAATTATTTGGAGGTAGTAAATAATTGCAACACAAACTTGAGGAAATCTAGAAAGGCTTTTATATAATGAAAGAAAAGTAAGAAGGAAGAAGGGAAAAGGAATAGCTTTAGTCTTTTCAGGCCTAGAGGTTTCCTGGGCAGGTGAAAGGATGAGAGTTTACATGTCTGACTGCTCTTGGACTTATTATTAGGGCCCTACATCACGACCTCAAGGAGAAAGAGGAGGACTTGGGAATTGTCAGAATACACTAGTGTGCACAGCCTGTATTTCCTTTTCCTGGGAGGATTATGCGGTGTGTGAGCGGCAGCGTCCTGCATAGCAGCAGAGATGTCTGAATGGAAGATCCCTTCCCCCAGGGTTGGCACATCTCAGAAAATGTTCTGATCACTCGAGCTAGGGGCCAAGGTCTACATTTTGACCAGTACATCTTAAACTTCAGAGACATAACCTCTTCTGTTCCCATTTATTAAGTACTGCAGGTGATGCTTTATTTAGAGGCAAGTTGTTCTTATTTTATTCACAGTTAGTGAATTGCATGTGTGTGGAAAGGGAGAGAGGTTTAGCTTGTGTGTGTCTCTGGAATAGTTTAGAATATAATCTAATAATAATAAAGTCCCTCTGAAGTCTCTCATGGTAAGGACAATGGCAAAACAGGATTGTGGCTCCTCATAACACCCTTGCCCTGTCTTACGTTTATGGACAACAGGCTTTGTACACGGTATTCATACTTTCAGACATGTATCATGCTTTTGTTTTACCTTTGATTTCCTTGGCACGTGATGCTATAGGGAATTAAGATAAAGAGCAGTCATCTGTCCAGTTTCCTTCCTATAGCCATATTGTCTATTAAACTCTCAGGGCCCACAGTGTTCTGCAGGAGATTATCCAAGAAATTATAAATCCTCGGTAGGAGCCCTCAAAGCATCACTGCCAGTTCTCAGCCACTAAAGAGACCCTCACATCTCTTTCACTGTCACTGCTTTATTGATTGACTGGCGAAATACTGAAGATGTATTGATTGCAAATATTTAGGGATGAAAACGGAAACATGAAAACGGAAACATTGTCCTAGAAGGTATTTGCAGTTCTCTCTTCTCTGTTAAAGAGATCTTTCTTCTATTTCTCTGGCTGTCTCCTACCTATTAAATGCTGCAGGCTGATGTGTTTCGCGACGGGTGCTGGCAGGACGGGCAAATGGCTGCCTCCCCCTGCTAGGGCCAGCAGTCACTGAAAAGCTGAAAGAGACAAATGAAGGAGAGTGCTTAGATAAAGATTGCTTGATTGGTTTTGCACCCACATGCATTTGGACAGAAATTATAAGAAGCAAAACCCATTTCCTATTTGTCTATGTTTTAATTAATTTGTATTTAAAAATTATCTTAACGATCCAGGCAATCTAGGCCATGAGGCCTGAAACAGTCCTGCCTAAGATAGCACATAGCTGGTTGATTAGACAACGTAGCTGCTGACATTCCAGCACATTCTCTCTCGATATTCATGGCTTCCCCTATTCCAGTTCTAAAAGTACTCTGTGCAGATAGGCTAAAATACAAGACCTGAGAAAAAAATTAGCTTGTTCATCTTTTTGGGTGAAATCTGAAAAGGGACCTTGCAAATGAAGAACAGTGAAGTAGACAGCAAATCAGTTCCCTGCAAATGCAGCAAGTCACATCTTGCTGTCCCTTCTCCAAAAAGTAACTACATTGGCACATGCAGGTGGTTTCTGCCTGGTTAGTGTACAGTTAGTTCTCGCCTGGTACTTAAGCTGAAATCATTAACATGTGTCTTGTGTGTTACCTGAATGAAAGGCGAGTTCATGGGTTATTATTGCCCATTTTTTCTCTTTGCTCCTGCACTTCCCTGTTTCGATTACAAATCCCCCTCCAGGCACAAAGCAAGCTGGACACCTACAGTGCAGCTAAAGAGTTATTTGTTCCCTAGGTGGACACTAATGAATGACTGCAGTGCTGCCCTGAGTGAGGGGGTCCCCACTATTAAAAGTTTAATAGAAAGATCTGAGAAGCTGGGGGCCAAGAGGAGGAGGAGGAGGGGATGGGGAGCTGTGAGTAACTCACTAAGTGCCTTCTCTGCTCCTTTGCTGTAGTGGAGATTATACCATCCATTAGGACAGGAGCAACTGGAGAGAGGTCAGCTCCCTCTGCGTTCTCCTTTGCCTTCAGTCTCACCGCAAGCTGTCGAAACTGCAAAAATGTGTTGGTTCCTTTACACTGTAAAATCTCTGAAAGTTATATGGCCTGTCTGAAAAATGAGCTAATTCAGACTTCCTCTAATTCTTCCGATTTTTTATCCTTTTATTCCCCTGCTACTCCTCTTTGTTCTCTTTTTTTCCTCCCTAATCTGTGTCTCATCTTTACTCTTCTTACCTTCCTCTACCTCATACTTTTCAAGACTTGGAATTAGCATAGATATATATGTAATTTGGGAGCTTTAAGGTATTGTTTGTTTGGTGTTTTTAAAATTATTCTTTAAGTATTCCAGCACTGGTATGAAATCCCACCTATGCTAAGTGATCATAGATTTTCCTATAACAGTGGAAATACATTGTCTCTTATTTCAACTGATTAAGTATAACCTCAATTTTTCTCTCTCCTGCTCAACTGTAGGAGAATGAGACCTAGTTTTAGTTTTGCTTTTAGTTTTTGAACCAGGCCCCATTACTGTAGCATCTGTCCAAGTCTGAGGCCATATGAGGAAAAGGGATTGGTTATAACTGAGACAAAGAGATGGATGTATCCTTTAGTTTCTCTCTGCTGCGTATTCCCAAGGATATTCTGAATATCTCTTATATAATCCTTATAAGGACCAAGATGAATCTCTTATGTACCATTCCTATTTTAACTCCAAGAAAGAGGTTTCTACTGAAGGTTCAGGCCACCAACACGTTTGGTATCCTAGGCACCCACAGGATGCTGCTTGCATTCCAAGGGGCAGGCAGGGAATAGCAACAGAAGAAGCTTCCTTGCACCAGAGGTGTTTGAGAGAGAATTCTGCTGGACCTAGCCATATGCATAGGAATTCAACCTCTGCTAATCTTTTGATAGCTGGTAATAAACGTAGCTGGAGGAACTAAAATATAATGGCTTCTCCTTGGTTTGGACCCACTGTGTCATTTTTCATACAGAGCTGTTCCAGAAGACAATGCAAGAACATCTTGAGGCTGTAAATGCATCCTGAAAGGAGCACTGATGCCTAAATTTGATGCCTCATTTCTCTGAAAGAGTCTGATTAAGGAAAGGCCTGCAGAAGTGGTGTTGCCCATACAACCTGTCAGCGCAGGTTTCTTAAGATTGCTTTCTGGCTGAACGTGTCAGGTTCCTGTTTGGAAATAGCTGAAGTGGATCCAAAACTCTTCCCTGCATTTTCCTTTCTCCCCGCCTTTCCTACGAACATTAGTGTTCTGGCTGAATTCCAGCACTTGGACAGACAGATGTAAAGTTGACTAGTGTGATCACCTGCAAAGGAACTTTTAGAACTGAGGTAGATGTTTTCTGGTGAGACTATTTCAGGGAGATGTGTTTTCCTAAGCATTGCAAGGATACAAAATATGTGTTCTTCTCACTTTTTAACAAACAGTGGGTTTGAGTCTGCTCAAATTTGCCCTTCACTTTTTTTTCTTAAATTTAACCTATCTAAAATAATACTTTTATAGTATTCTAGTAATCTGATTGTACTTGAAGTTAACGCATGCTTTCATATAGCTCTGAATACTGTTGCTTTCCTGAACTGAGGCCTGTGTTTAGAACATGAATTGGACTACTGGACTTCAGAAAATGTTAAAATAGGCTCCTGCTCCTGAAAACACAGGTTGGCAATTCCTCTGCTTTCCTGTGTGTTCCGTAAAGACAAAATTAATGTTCAGTTGCATAAGACTCCTTCTTATTTTCATGATATTCACTATTATTTTAAGAGCTCTTAAGCATTCTTAGTAGGTGCAGTTCAAAAAACCTCCAAGGACAGGATTTTTTTCTCTTTCTCACCATGATAATAGTAAGTGCTTGAGAAAAATAAGTGCTATGTGAGAAGCATCATTATTAGTCTCCTCTGTTACACTCCCTTCTTATACCAGTAAAATTTTCTTCTTTTCATTTTTTTGAAGCAGTACCTTTTTTTTTTTTTTGTGGAAACTATTAAACTGACTGCCATAATGATTGTCCTCTTTTCAGCAGTCACTCAGGACAGATAGATTGCAGGGAATTGCAATGCAAAATCCCCCTTTATAGTATGTTAGGTGAGCACTAAACCTCAGTTCTGAATCTAGCCCTCTCTATTTTGTTTGGGTTGGTTTGGTTGGGGTTTTTTTTCCACAGCAGCAGACTATATTCCAAATTACTGATAATAGCGATGGCTGTTCTATAATTTTCAGGCAAGTCACACCAAAACAAATTTTTGACTCTCCTGAGCACAAGGTAGTGCAACTGTGTATCTTGTGATGGCAGAACCAGGCAGCATCTGCCATTTACTTTTGGTAAACATGGTCATGGAGGTTGGGAGAACAATTGACATTTAGTTTACCCAACAGTCTGCAATTAGCAGCACCCCAAGATTTCTGGATTTTCTCATCTAGGTACAGCCTTCTTTTGTGTGACTTGCATGAAAAGAGAAGCCAGAGCTAAGTGAACTGCAGAGGTCAGAAAAATACTATTGTTCAGTCTTGTTCTTTACTTTTAAGGAGAGTTGATCCTATGAGCAGGGATGTTCTTTCAGTTATAACACTTTTCTGGTTTTACTAACAGACCCAAGAATGGAAGTGTTTAGTTAATAAAGTCTTAAAATAGGTATGGCAATTCACCTTTGTATCTGAAAAATAGTGAATCTGTATACAAACAACTGACTTAAAAAACCCTCTCCAAATACATTTTATTTGAAGATTGAAAAGAAGTCTTAGAACTAAACAAGAAAAACTGTCTATACCTGCTTCTTGCAGTCCTTCGAATGATTCTTCAGGAGTAAGACTTTCCATGGTTCGATGCTTGCAGCTCCATAAAGAAAAACCTTTAGTCATGGAAATCTTATTCTCTGCTTTTAATAATTTGAACAGCAATCTTGAATTTCACTGAACAACGATAGTTGTCCATTTGTTTTAATGTCGTGGTTCTGGTAAGGGCTAGAATCATATGTTTTAGAGGAAAACAAGAAATTTTGGGTGGTAAGATGTGCACTTACAGACTTCTGTTATGAAGTCAGCAATCAGAAATGCATTTGGGCAGAAACTGAGTAGTTGTTCTGAAATCTTTTGTGACTACAAATCTTTGTAGTTTGGGATGAGTTGTAAGGTGAGAGTTGGCAAATAGTTTACCAAAAATGACACATAGAATAATAAATAATGTAGGCACATGTGCTTGTTGGGGATAAACAGTCCTTTCCTGTGAGAAATTGTAGAAATAGAGTAGTCAATGAGTAATTCTGTGATATAAGAGGGACGGTCTGAATTGATTTTAGGAACAGTTCTGCATGAATAACCAGATTTATTTTACTGAACAGAGGATGAATATATGGTATGTCCATAAACTCATATTGCTTATGTTATTACAGTTTCCCCCTCTGTCCTATATTAGCTTCCCCTGACATTCAGGAGCCAAAGCCTGTATCTGAAAATGGTCGCAGATGTCACAGCAATGAACACTTAAGTTCATGGATCCACAATAACAAGAAAATAATGTTAGAAATTACTTCAATATTATATCACATGTAATTATTTTATATTACATAGTATAATATGTTCATATATTCATATGTAATATATCTGCACACATCTATGTATTTATGAATATATATTAAAACTAGGATCCATTATTAGTCAATCTAATAATGGTATTTAAATTATATGCACTAGATAATGTAAAAAATTAAGCAACTCCAGATACAATCCACATGAAACAGCGTATCAGGGAAGAAAGCTGGGCAGAAATAAAGAACAGCACACTGATAGGGATGATGATAAACCCGAAGTAGCATCCCTTTCTGGTTTCTGAACTCCTTAAACAGCACTTGGCCTCTTTCTTTCTTCTGAAGATACAGCCAGAAACCTCCTCCTGAGGGTAGCTAGCTAATGTTTTCAGTGTACAGGGAGGGACAGACGATGTTGCTCTCTGACATGACGGCTCACTGTTTGGTGCCTCAACGGTCAGCAAAAGTCATCCACGTTCAGATCTTTTGCTGCTATGTGGGTTTCAAGCCAAAGAGGTAACATCCACTGTTGTGTACATTCTTTTATTTTCTTTTTTACCTCATAAGACTCTAAATGAAATACAGATTCAGTGAGCAAGAATGATGAGAAGGAAGGTGCCCAGTGACACTGTAGCCTCACCTGCAGCACTCTCGCTGTCCTCACGCATTGAAGAGGCAGCCTTGGATGTCTAACACTTGGATGTCTAACCCTGTGCTCCTCTCAGACACTGAGCTCAAGTTTGGGCTTGTGCTCAGTATCAGCACAGCAAAGTCCCTTTTTACATGTAGCCTCCAGACACAGAGTTGGAAACAGTCAGGTTTATATTTATTGAATCTAACGTGAATATTCATGTGTATAAAGTAAAACGTTTCAGGGCCCAAACTCCAAGCCCAGCTGTTCCTCAGCACTGGTCTATGGCTTAGGCCTTTGTTTTGACTGGAATGTTGCTATTTCCACTAAATAGCCATTTACTTGTGCATAGGATTGCAGGACTCTTGGCTTGTCCTCCCACACAGAGAAAACAGGAGTGGTCCAGCCTGTGAACTGGCTCTTCTGACGCTGAGAATAGCGGAGGTCTGGGCAGGAAGGCATGCTGCAGTGGGCATGACCCAAAACCCAGTCTTTAAAATCATTATTTTAATTACTATTGAGGGCTTGCATAGCTTTTCTCCTACATGTTTTAGAAAATACTGGTCAGTAAGGCACCAACAATACACAAGAATCAAAAAGAGCAGTACTGTGATAATACTGACATTTATGTAGCTCTTTTCAAAGCCTTGGACAAACTGGGAAGGCTGAGCGGCGGACAACAGTCAGTGTAAAGCTGCCCCAGTACCTGAAGGAGCCTACAAGGAAGCTGGGAGGGGACTTTTTGCAAGGGCCTGTAGTGACAGGACAAGGGGAAACAGGTTTAAATTGAAAGTGGGGAGGTTTAGATTGGACATCAGGAAGAAGTTCTTCATGGAACAGGTTGCCCAGAGATGTTGTGGATGCCCCATCCCTGGATGTCTTCAAGGCCAGGCTGGATGTGGCTTTGAGCAACCTGGTCTAGTGGAAGGTGTCCCTGCTCATTGCAGGCGGTTGGAACCAGATGATCTTTAAGGTCCCTTCCAACCCAAACCATTCCATGATTCTATGATTCACTGTGCTGAGGAAACAAGTCTTAGAGTGCTGAAGAGCAAGGCATTGTATAAAATACGAGCTGGAGTAACACACTCTTGCTCTTACCCCTGCTGCTGAAGACTCTGGTTTCAGAAGTGAGTTGGGACTTCTTGGGTTTGGGGGCGCAGGGACCAGAGATAACCAGCATCTGCCTGCGAAGGCATTAGCACCCATCCCTGTGCCGTAGGTGTCATGCGCCTGCTCGACTCCAAAGGCTTTCAGTGGACAGAAGAGCTCTCAGGCAGAGCTTCATAGCGTCACAGGGACGACATGAAATGACTGATACCATAAGACTTCAAAGAGATTCAAACAGTATCAGTCTGTGAAAGAAAAGGGGAAAACGTGCTGGGATTTTATGTGAAAAATTGGTACTTGGCGAAGCTGTAGGTACAGATTTACTGCACGGTAACATGGGAAGCAGACTCTGATAAAACGCCAATAGGAACATTAGCTCTTCTTCACTGCTGTTTTCAGTCCCTTAGAAAGGCAAATACAGTTTACCTACGCACATGCAGAGGGATGCTGCCCGGTTTGAACCGCCTCATTGTTCCCTGCAGTCACTTGAAATTACCTTTCAAATATATTAATAGGGCTATCTTTGCAATGACATTTTGGAAATGACTTTTTGGCTTGCACGTCTAAGGGATGGTTTAGCAGCAGCCAAGAAGCTGTTTTAACTGATTCGCGAATTTATTCCCCAGAAGAAGAATGCTGCTCTGCACAGTGACTTTGGGAACTGGTCGTTCCTATGGGTTAGAAGGAGAGAAGCGCCGTTTCCGCTGCTTTCTCAGCCCGCTTTCAACGTTTCGCAAGAGCCGGGCGTTGCTCACACAGCTGCAGTCTGCGGCAGCCCGCGGGTTTCCAGGGCGGAGGCGACCAGGCAGGGAGGCACATCAGTCGCGCCGCGCAA
>NW_010245143.1:0-262 GCF_000690775.1 Eurypyga helias | reverse complement strand
CCCCACCCCCCTCCTGCATCACCCCAGACATGGTCATAGGGACATCGGGACATCTCGTGTGGCACCCAGCACAGCCGTGGGGATGCTCAGGACATCTTACGTGCTGCCCTGTGTACCGTCATGGAGATGTCGGGATATCTCATGCGTTGTCCGAGTGCAGCCATGGGGATGCTCAAGGCATCTCGTGTCTTGGACCAGTACAGCCACGAGGACTTTGGGGTGTCCCATGTGTCACCTTGGCATGGCTGCAGGGATGCTCCAG
>NW_010245142.1:0-12303 GCF_000690775.1 Eurypyga helias | reverse complement strand
TAGCCGGAGTTAAACCATGACAGGATGAAAGAAAAATGGGAAAAAATAGGACTTAGGGGTGAAACCAAATGTGGTTGAAATTTCAGAGAGACTTCATACATGCTCCAACATGCTACACAGATTAGATACTAGTCTTGTGAGGTCATAGTTCCTCCTGGTCTTGTTTTTAGCTGTTACAGCTACATGACGTACCCAGTCCAACGCTGCTGTTTTCCAGTAAGTAACTAAGATGCTCAAACATGGCCTTTTGGTTTTGACGACTAATTCGACAGAAGTAGCACAGGAATCGACAACAGCTTGCCACCATCTTAGGAAAAACGATGTGCTGAAGAAGAAAGTTGACAAAGCAGTGAAATATGTTAATTACCAATCTGTTCCAATTATTCCTGCACTCCTAACAAGGAAAGTATAGTGAAGTTACCAAGGCGATAAGCAGCTGACAGTTGCTTTGCTTCTAACTTAAGACAGGATCCACATATGCTTTTAACTTTTGTATTCCTTAGGCCATTAGGTTTAAAATGCTGATAAATTATTTTGCAGAGGATTATAGGGGACATATAAGGGGGAAAAAACTGAGAAATAATTCACATCAAAGCTATTTGCAGACCAGAAAATGCAGTTATACAAAAACTCTATCTTATGAGCATTACAATAACAAACTCAACCCCCAGTATTAGGTTATTGCAGGATAAAGAATATTCAAGAACCTTAGTTTATACTCCCAAATTACAAGAAGAATATACAATCTTTATATAAAAAATTTCTACAAGACTCCTATGTTGTACCATGCATGGGCTTGATAAGATAAAACAAAACATTAACTTGCATTAACTATCCAATAATTTTAAAACCAAAACCAAACAAAAAAACTCCTATCACTTGTTGAACATTATGTGCAAGGATTTCTCTTCTGAAAATAAAATAATTTCATCTGTAGCACTCAAGAAAGAATGCTTCACAAGTTGCAATTTGCAAAAACAGATGATGAACAAGTTATGCCATTCTCTCATTTAACTGAAAGAAGCTGAAAGAACAAGATCAAATTTAATGGGACAGATATTTGATGCTTGTTTAAAGGTTTTTCTATTTACCATTGTCTAACACTTTTTAAAAAGCGTCAAGTTCAATTGCAGATCTATGGCCTACAGATACTCAGAAAAATTAATATGAAAATTCATTACCATCAAGGAGAATTCTTTTGAAAAAATCTGACTAGTGCCCTTTAGGCACAAGCATGAATAAAGTGTATATATATTATATATATTCTATAATATCCAATTGGATATCCAAGCATTTTAATCACAATAACATGGGGGCTTTTCTTCCTATGACATCCTGGCTCCTTCACTTCATACCTTTCAGCTATAAATAATATTGCTTATACTTTATTGTAACAAAGTCTAATAAAAGTTGTCTGCTTTGCAACACAGCTTTAATGCATTCTGAGAAGTGCAAATTTTTCATTTAACGAGAAATTAGTCTTGAACAGTCTTGCAAAACAAGTGATTATGTAATTAAAAGCTATATGTATTGTATTTTCAAGCCATCAGATGTACTTCCTAACTTCCAGAGCCTCGACTACAGTAAAACTAGTTTTACTTCGGCATGGTCTTTTTGCTAATGTATGTGGCTTATTTGTCTATTTCAGTCGTGAAGGAACTATTATGTATAGGCAGCATCACATATGATTTCTATTCTTAAGAGTAGGGTAGATGAAAAAGAATGAAAAACATTCGTTCATGAAAACATTCAACAAAACTTCCACCCCCCACCCAAGATTTACAGGGATTTTAACAGAATGGGTAACATAACAGCAATAGTGCCAAAAACTGTAATTTTAGAAATTCCTCATTATTGACAGGAATTCATATGAATATAGAATTCTAAAACTTTCAATCAGTAAGAGATAATTTTGAATTAAAACGATTCAATTCTGACAGCCAAAAAGGGTATTGCTCAGGATTCTCTTAAAATGAATGAACAACCAACACCAACATGACCTTAAGATACCAAAATTGTGAGATCTAAAGGCATAGTCTTTAAAATAACTATTTTAGGCATTAAGATACACACTAAAATCTAACTGTGATGGAACTGGTGAAACCTTGCCCAAGTGTTTTCTGGGATATGCATTTCAGCAATGAAGTACATTTCCAGGGTTCTGTTGGCCAGTACTAGCAAAATACTTCTCAGGTACGGAGGTACATTCAGCTACACTGTATCCCACAGATTTCAACTCTTTCTGGCTCATTTATTAATAGTACAGCTGGAAAGAAGCCTGGCATAGATTTTCTTCAGTTTGACGTGACAAGTTTTTACCTTGTCACCATTCCTTCAGAGACATGTGAGCTAAAACACTCTTACTGCATGTTTCAATACAGCCTCCTGATAAAATCACTTAACCCAAGAAGCTGGAGATCTAGCTTAAACCATCTGCTGCCACAACCTAAGAAAATGTCCAGTCCCTAAACCAGAGACTACATTGCATGGTTCCATCTCTTCAAGCTGTAACACTGGAGAGAAAGAAATGTCCACGAAGCTGGACAGAGAAAACAAAAGGGAACATACTAACAATCTAGCCATCATGAACTTGCTTGAGAGCAGGAAAAGCAGTGTTCTAGTGCCTGATGCCACGACTTTACTTGAACTGTATATAACCGACTCACTGGACAAACCCACACAGAATTTCCTATGAGCATATAAAGCCATAGCTCAGCCAGGCATGCTCAATGTTTCTGGCACTGTTTCTTTTTATTCAGAAGAATACCTTACCTGGAAGAGTCAAAGATCCACAGCATGCACAAATGTACACCTTCTCCAGTTTATAGCCTAACAGTTCTACCTGGAGTCAACAACCTTTCAAGTGAGACTTCTCTGCCAGATTAGAAGTTAAGCATGCCAGCAGAAGACCCACAGTCAGCAGAAGACATTTTAAAAGCAGTATTTTCTCCCTCTGCAAGGTTGCAGCTTCTATGAAGGAAACTTCATGCTTGGAGCTTAGAAGCAACACTTCTCTGCTTGTACAGTCCCCTGCCCAATGGTTTGTTCTGCAAAATCTCCCCACTGCAGTGTCTAAAATCTGTGCTAATGGTGTGCAAAACTTTGTTAATAAGCCTTGCTGTGTTGTTTCATAACATCATTGTAGACCTGTGAGTCCATAAGAAAATTACAGTTTCTGAGTAATGAGTATCTGGAAGTTTCCACACTTAAGGAGAAAATGAGGCACAGGGTTCTGGAATAGATCCAATTCCAAACACACCCTATTTCTTGTCCATAAAGAAATCTTACTGCATAAGATTTCTACTCCTATGCCAGGTCCAGTTCAGTAGGTGAGGCTTTGGATTCCTTCTGAGGTACCTAACTCTCCCTACGCATTTCGTAAAGGCAGACACATGTAATAGAACATTTTGTCTGGCCAGACACATGAAATGTTGCAACACCAGGTTACCAAGTAATTGTCTAGGCCTGCATTCTCTTAAAGGGATATTATGTTAATTTCTGTAAAGTGTTTGTAGACGTGTTACTAAGATTTTCTATGAAAACATTTTTAACAGAATTACAAGGCACTGTGGACTTGTTGTTTTGTGTTGGTTTTGTTTGTTTGTTTGTTTTTCCTTTTTTTGGGTCACCTTTGAGCATATGTATGCATTATAGTAAAAAGAGGGGGTTGTGAAGCCTATAAACCTAAAGCCCAAATGTCCAGTTTGGCTTCCCAAAATTTATGCTATTATGCCTTTAATGTAACACATATATAATCAAACAAAACACTAAGAAATAGGTAATTAAAATATTGCAAGAATATTATTGTTCAAGTATTTGAATTTGAGCATTAAAAATTAAGTTGGTGTTGGTACAGTTTACTGCTAATAACACTTTCTCAAAAATTAAGTATATTTTCCTAGTAGAGCTATACCTTCCATAAATGAAACTAACCTATATATTTAATTTAAAATAAGAAAAGAAACTTTTAATAGGACCTTTTATAGGACCTTTCTAATAGGACCTTTTATAGGACTTTTTTAATAGGACCTTTAAAGTCCTCTTAAAAGAAAAATGAAACTTCTATAATGTCTCAGTTTTTAAAAACCAAATAAAGCATATGTGCTTAGAAGAATTATCCCTTCCATAAATGAAACTAACCTATATATTTAATTTAAAATAAGAAAAAAACCTTTTAATAGGACCTTTTATAGGACCTTTCTAATAGGACCTTTAAAGTCCTCTTAAAAGAAAAATGAAACTTCTATAATGTCTCAGTTTTTAAAAACCAAGTCCTAGCATGCTCAATTTCTCCCTCTAGTACCATATAAACTGTTCTATTTTTAACATTAATTAATATTTCAGTTTGGACAAGCAAAATCTATGTTACATGAGGGAGATCATCTTTTCTTTGGATATTTCTCAAACATCTTAATACACTTTCAGAAAGGTTCAGAATGCAAAACAAACAATAAAATTATGGTGAAATTACCTGAGATTTATCTCCTCCAAGCACATTCACCATTACGTCCATAACAGTCTCATGCATGCCCAAGACTCTCATTAAGTTAGGATGCTGATAGAACACCTTGTTGTTCATTATATCCCTAAAATGGAAGAAAAGACAACAATGTGTTTTTAAAAAACACAATTTTAATTTAAATTAATGATGCATTATTAGAGATTTCTGAAATATGCATTCAATGTAGTAGCAATCATTTAGAATTCTTAGATTTTAGCATAACTCCAAACCATCCGACAACTAAATGCTTCACATTTCAATATGCTGTCATTCCTCTAATTTTCATGATTTCAATATAATAAGAATCTAAACCTTTAAATTATTTCAAACTGGCATTTCTTCATCTTCAAACTCTTACCATCTGTTCTGCTTAAAGAAAAAACATATTCTGGGATAATATAAATGGGAAGGAATATATTCTGGTATGCTTTAAGTAGAGAATGTAGATCAAGAACTCTAACCCTAATCTTGCCTCTGCAGTAATACCCCTTAATTAATTTTATCAGTTAACAAAGTAGAAGGCAATAAATAGAATTAATATTCAAGGTTATCTGTTAAATGTGTTCCATCAATATTTCCAAAATTAAGACCATCTGTCAGAAGATGTAAAATGGCATAGAGTCCACTTAAATATTAATATTTCAACATTTTCACTCTGCCCACCATCTTCTCAACATGTTCTGGAATTCAGTGAATTGGTTTCATAATCCAGGACGTAATTTATGTGTTTCAATAGGGAATCAGGGATTTCTAACATTAGAAATCTGTTAAAAACAAATGGCAAGTAACAGACATCATGCCTGCTTTAAAGGCATACAGAAATTTGGGAATGGAAGACAACTCATAATACAACACCTCTCAAAGGGGGCTACACACACAACAAGTTTAGACAAAACTTACCCTTTATTCTACAATTCTTAGCACCTTTAAAAACAGCATCAGGGACAAATTCGGTAATACTGTCACACCCTAACCAATGAGTTGTGACCATGACTTGCTTAATTCAACTGAGGAGATTAGTCTTTGCAATTTTTACAAAAACAGTACAATTTTTACAGTAAAATAGTAAGAATAACAGGTTCCTTACAACTGGTGTAAAGGAGAGAAACTGTTCAATGCTCTTGATGGACAAATACTGACAGTTCTCAGGTAATCATACTATAATTTTCTCTGGTTTTAAATAAACAATTTTAATTGAAGTAATTAATTTTTTGTGATTTGTTTTTCATTCCAACATTAAATGTCCCAATGCAGCAATTAGTCACATAAGAGGAGTAACAGACATGCAGACATGGACCATAATACCACTACTTAATAGAGGTCATTTCATAGCAAAGTTGCAGAAAAAATATTCTCACATCAGCAGGTGTTACATAAATGGAATTTCTTATATTTCTAATGTTATAAAGGATAAAATAAGCTGTTTTCCATGTTAAAATACTACTGTCACTGACGACGACATAATAAATACTAAGCAGTTTGAAATATTTCAGATCACAATTTGCTGGTTCTACCTGCTCGCACAAACTTTCAAATTAAAAAGACACCAGCAAGTTTATTCATTCATGCATGAAATGTAACTTTAAGCTTTAAGTTTTGGAAAGATGCAGTATTGACGCCAATAAAGGTTGAAGCTATCTGTTTCCTTCAGAAGTACTGAAACTTGTACTTTGACAAAACCTTAAGCAGTAGCTTAACTGTAGTATAAGGAGTCCATTTCCTTAGATGAGAAAATACCTTAGTTCACAGAAACTTTGACACATTTGACACTGCTAGAGAGATCAATTGGAACTATCTTGGAAATATCTGTGAAAATTAACATTTCTGGTACATATCTGCACTTTAGTTCAGCAGTAATTTTCATCCAGGATCTAAAATGAAAGAATTTACTAATATAACAAAAAGCTTTACACAAACTTAAAAATAATGTTAATTCCTTACCCTAGTCCATTAATCATTAGCAATTCCTCCTCTTTTCCCATCCTGACACTGAGAAGTGAGCGAATCTGGCCCAGTGCTGCAAGCAGGTTAATGGTATCTTTCACAGAGGCAGCACTAATAGTGTATGCTTTCCTCAGAGCTTGCAGGAGCTCACCAATGCTGTCATATTGCCTACGAAGGAGAGTGTACATAATCCGAACCAATTCTGGATCTTGAATCTGATCTTCCTGGGACCAGCGCACCATAGTCTGGGATATGAGTTCTTTCAGTGTAGCTAAAAGAATAAAATACATATAATGTTTCTAACTATTGCAAGAACAAAAAATATGAAGAAAAAAGTTACAGTAAAATATTAGATAACAGCAGACAATAAGACAGTTTAAAAAGAGCAAAAGAACACAAGCAGACTGAACAGGATTTTTCAACTAGAAAAATAATTTTTAGATCTTTCAAGATAAATGTGATGCTCCTGAGAGATGGAAAACAAGAAACATCTACTTAGCGTTCAGGTCAGTACAAGCACTGTTGGCAATGAAAATGCCTCTGTTGATCAAGACTCTAAGAATCATCCCTGTAAGTTAAATGCTATATTTAAAATTCTAACTTACCCTTCATTTCTACATCAAGAATTATGAAATAGCACCTAGTGCAGCACAAACACCTTTTCATTATGAATGACTGAAATCTAATTTTTTAATGCCAAACAAACACCATGTTTTGATGATCATCAGACTAGGTTTGAAATACAGAAATTGGTAAGTTTTCAGTAAAGTTTATTGGCTGACAAGTATGAATTCAGTTACAGCTGAAATATTCACGAATGTGAGTTCAGCTTGCCAATCAATTTTGCCAGGAGGGAGGAGAAAATAAAATCTATTCTAAACTTACAAAACTTCCAGAAAGGAGGATGAGATAGTTGCCTTTTAAAATAAGATGTCCAATTCAGGGCCTAGCCAGGACAGCTTGGGCAGCTTTTGCTGCTCATTCACTTGATGAATATTTAGCTATTTTGGTGTTCAAACAAAGGATCTACATTGTCTTCAAAAAGATCATCTACCTGGAAACTTCTCAGAATAATATGATGATGCAAACACAGTAAGGAGTAGGAGATGCAAACTGACTTGGAACAGAGGAATTTAATGTGTGTTTCACATGTGTTTGTGGAAAGTCATTGTCGCTTGGGAACACACTTTCTAATAAAAATTTTTTTGTTTGGACCTACTGCTGGAAGCAGTTCTGTTGTATGCATTACACATTAAATGACCCTGAGAACATTTTTTCTGAGACTGGAGTTTAGGAAATTTACCTGAAATCTAAACACCTATTCCAGTCCTTGTTCCAAAAAATATTCATTGTTGATATCAAGTAGAACATGAATAATTACTTTCTCTCTTAAAACACGGTAAGTTTCTTTCCTCTATATCCAGCAAAGTTACCTCTTGACTTGCCTGAAGTTCTTCCAAAGGTAAGAACTTCCCCCTCCCAATTTCCATCACAGAAGTGTTTATAGCTAGCGTATATCTATTTTTTTCTGCACTATCCTTTCACTTGCTAACTCTTCTCCCTTAAAGTTTCCTTAATGTCTTATTTATAGAAATCCATCATTTATTCTCAGATTTTGTTCAATAAACAGGTTCTTTTCCGTTGGGACGGACTCTGTATTCCATTAAGACAGCCCTATTCTTAGGGATGTGTTATGAATGAAAACATTAAACAAGCTTTATTCCAAAACACCATATAACTTTCTTCAATCAAAACAATTTCTTCTTTCAGTGCAACAAGACAATCTCCTCTTCTTTGATTCTTGCACTATACTCTTTTTTCCTAGAACAACCAATGATTTCCCTTAACTTTTTAATTCATTGAGTGTCACTGATTTCTGGTTACATAAATATAACATGTTTGTCAGAAAGTCAATGACCTTATTGAAGAATATAATTACTTACTCTGGCTTTCTGACTGGGGACAAGGGGATACACATGGGATAAAGAGCAACCTGAAGTGGTGAACTCAAGGAGGAGTTAAAGTTTCTTCCTGTGAAATTATGTTACATCTTTGATAGCTCAGGTGATGACCTCTTTCTCAAGGATAAAGGACAAACTGTGCACTAATTTTTGTCTTTTTGTTTTAAAAATCTAGCTCCTCATATTTCCTTAGTACTGCCAGAAACACAATTTTTATTGGATTGAAAGGAATAATACTTTCAAAATAATGTGGTATTTTGGATTTTGTTTGTTTGTTTGTTTGTTTGATGAGGAAAATACCATGTGATTCATTCCAAATAGATATTTTCCACTTCAGCAACAAAAATATTATTTACACTGATTCACTTATGAGGGTGATTTTATACACTTGAGTTAACCTTCGAATGTTTATACATATAACTAAAAGATAATACAATTCTTAGTACAAACGTAATATTCCACAAAAAAACCCCACATTTTCATGAAATGAACAAATGAAAACCAAATTGTTTCCCTTATACTGAATTGTCTGCACAATGGTTCCCATGTATAAGTGCAACCAAATGGTCCTATGCTTTTCAGAGCTTCTCTCTGGTGTTCTGAAAATGTTCCTCCATGTCAAGTGTTAGTGTTCCCTAGATTTGAGCACCATTGAAAGTTTTGATCTTTTTCTTCTGATAAGCTTATAAGGAGCATATTGCTATATGTAATTACTTTTAGGCAGTATGGCAAACATCCTTGGAGAAATCTATTAGCCATGTCCTTGCATGGGTGAATTGTTGGGCGAAAGATAAGAAACACAGGTTAGAAATAAATGGTAGCATTCACAAAGAGGGAGAAACAGTAGTGAAGTTCTGCATATATCCGTGCTGGGTTCTGTGGTCTTACGCACCTTCCTTTGCTAAAAGACCTCAGAAGGAGATAAGCAGATGCAAAAAAGTTCGACGATACAATTTTATGAAGGATGGCAAATCAGTGTAACTGAAAAAAAATGCAGAACTTAAAAGGACAAAACTTGGCAATAAAATGGTGCTAAAATTAATTTTAAAACAAGTTACTGTAATAACATGAGGTAGGGAAATATAGCCCTCATTTATAAATAGAACAATGAGATGTTAACAAGAGATAAGATCTGGTAGATAGATCCATGAAAATTACAGAATCACAGAATTGTTGAGGTTGGAAGGGACCGCTGGAGGTCATCTGGTGCAATCTCCATACTCAATCAGGGCCACATAGATCCAGTTCTCCAGGACTGCCTAGACGGCTTTCGAACATCTCTAAGGGAGACCTCTCTGATGAACTTATAAAAATATCAGATGAACTATCAGTATCAACTCAAATTTACTGACAGCCAAAAAGATCAAATCAAAGGCCAGGATTTATTAAGAAAATAATGGTTAAAGCAGAGTGCGTTATGCCATCATGTTAATCCACAGTTCAGTCACACCCTTTCATTCACACAAGAAGAGGCTATCAAATGAAGCCCACTCACAAGGCAGGAGTTAAGCCAAAAAAGGCATTTCTTCACATAATGAATGACACAAGCCTGAAAGTCCCTGCCAAAAATGTGGCAAATGCTAGAAGTTCACACTTGCTTAAGTGGAGACTACACAAATATCTGTCAGAAAGATACAATGGGGATATAAAAAGATAAAACCCCTTTAGAGTCAGGAATTCTCTTGAGCTGAAGATAACTGACACTGGCACAACATTAAAGTTGCATTATATCTAATTGTGTTATTTGTCCCTAGATAACCATTTGTGGTCAGTGTTTGAAACAAGGTATTAGGTTGGATGGATCTGAACCATTACAGCCTGTCTTACCCCATTATATTATTCCATAACTGTAGAATCTGCTTAGTGCTTCTAGATCTGAGTGTATAAGGCTCATCCCAAGGATTGTTTTCATATCTGAATATTTCTTAAAGATGTAGAACTTTGCAATGCCATTTCTACTGCCTAAAACTAGAGACTTTTCAAGTTGCTGCTCCCAGTCACATTTATATACTCGCCCACATCTAAGCACAGCAGTACAGTCTCAAGACTTCTAGCTGAACTCTTGCAAAGAGAAAAGCCATAAACACTTGCAAAGTTTGGAAAACACTTTATTAATAATCCTTTAAGAGGCATTAGAGTTAAAAATATCAGGAAATAAGAATACAGTTCTTTCTAAGCTGCTCTTATGCCTTCTGTGCATCTTCGTTTAGGTTAGCAGAGTCTGCTGAGAGTCTCTTTTTCTAGTTGGATGTACTGTGACAGTGATCAGTTTTTTCCTCCCATCTAATCCTTTCTACCCTCTTTTGCCATTTACTGAAACAGCAGCTGCTGGTTTTGTTGCTCTTGAGCAAAAATATCTCCTTACAACCCCACCAAAAGATGAGAATAGATGAGAAAATCAAATGTGATGACTCCATCATGATCCCAATAATAGTGAGCAATAGTCTGATATTATTTTTGATTGCTAATAAATCACAAGTGTACTGTACTGCAACCAAACATTCTGTAATCAAAATCTTAAAAACAAGCAACAAAAAAATGAAGCTAACAGCCCATGGGAAGTCAATTGTAAGTAACAATTAATAAGTTAATATTCTGTGGTTTCAGTGTAAGTAGTGCTCTAGGGAACAAAGTCTCAAAGGACACAATCTATAATCTTCAACTTAATGCTACAATTGCTTCTTTTTTTTATTTTTCCTTGAACATACAGTGGATATTATTCAACAGAGACTTTACTTTTCACAAAAACATTCTCATATCTACAATAACATCACTGTGAAAGATCCACAGTTCATTGCTTTAATGTGGGAACTGAATGAGGGCATTTGTTCAAGCCAGTAAATTCTATTTCCTGATTTCTGTTCTAGGACCAGTAATAAAGTCTATACGTTTACCATACACGGTCCTACATGAAAGATTCGTGTTATAATAGCAGATACCCTCCCTAAATTAGATGCACCTGAAGAGCCATAGTTTAAAGAGCCTGACAGCCATAGTTGCTATTCTCAAAATGCATGAACAAGATTATGGATCCTTCATTTCTACCTGCAGAAAAACTGAAGAGCAGATGTATCACTCACTGTCTTAAACATAAAGTCTTTCTTTGACATTTCTTGTTTGTAAGGGTTACTATCCCTTTGATCACACCACAAGCCTCTGGCTTGGGGAAGGACGTGAAGGGCAGGCCAGCAGATTAACCTCTAACAGAAAGTGGAAGCAATATGAATACTGGGCATGGTGACATCAATAATCAGCGAAAATAGTTGCTGATGTTTTTCCAGTTTTTAAGTTTTAACAAGAAATTGCAGTGCCTTAACAATCTCTCAAGGCTACATGATGATTTCTATATATGTCCTATCTAAATTATAACTTGACAGTTATAAAAGTCCTATCATAATTAATTTATTGCCTGAACGTGTTTATTCTCTGAGTTCTGACTTGTTTTGATAAACAAATTTTACTAATTCATCATTTGCACTAGTTAAAACTGCTATCATTTTCCTGATAAGGTAAATCCACTTGTGAGTACATATGATTGCATGCTTACAGGAAAAGAAGATTTCTTTGTACAAATAGTTCCTTCCTGCGAGTGTTCACACCCTAAGTATGTATGACCAGACATGTGGCAATAGGCACATGCCATGCACATTACCACCCCTATTCATGCATACAAGAGGATTGGGGTACCTCAGGCATCCATTTCCTTTCACTCTCTGAATTCCAAATTTCCTGGTGGGTGAAGGTTAAGTACACACATGGACTACATATCTCAGTCTCCAGCTACAGTCAAGTATATAATACAATATAATGCGATATAATGCAATTCAATACAACCCACCACCAGACAGCCCATGTCTTCCCAGAAGTGTAGCAAAAAAAAATATTAAAAAAAAAAAT
>NW_010245141.1:5505-6619 GCF_000690775.1 Eurypyga helias | reverse complement strand
GCCCGGCTGCTCTTGGCCCAAAACCCCGGGATTTCACCCCAGAAGGGGAAGGAGCCACGAATCCCGCTGGAAACGCCTGGGATGTTTGGAGTGCTCCCTTCCATGAGTTCTCTTTGCTATTTTTACTTACACACTGTTTATTTTTGCCTTGAAATCCGACTGATAGGACAAGATAAAATTGATAACAGAAGGTTTATTCAAGAATTGTTCAACAGACAACCCTTAAGCAAGGAAATAAAATAACTACTATAAGAACAAAGAAAGATCTCCAAAGAGGAGGGGTGAGGTGGGAGGGATTAGCTATAGTTCTTCTAATTCAGGACTATACAATTACAGTCTGGTTCTGCTCTCATGCCTCCAGTAGAACTAATTACATTATTCATAAGTACGAAGGTAACATAAAACTACTGGTCTTTCTAAATTACAATAACTAAAATAAGCTTGTTGTACAATGACAAGGAAACACAATGTCCTTTATAACAAGTAAATACTAAAAAAGTACAATTTGATTCTTTTTTCCTCATATAAATACATAATATTGGGGATAAATAATACAAAAAAGGAAAATATTTTAAACTGGCTATAACCAATAAATATATATGAATGTTCACCAGAACACACACCTATTGAAGGACGTCTCGACTGAGTTGGACGAATGCCCTTCAAAGTTGTTTTTATACCCATTATATGTAAACTCTAAGTGCAACAAAGATGTCCAGACAAGAAAGCATTAGCAAATACTAGAGATCCATTCACTTCTGCTTCGATTGGAGGACATTCCGTTTGTTCAAATATACCCTGTTTTCACGTAAGGTCAAGAGAAGAGGAGAAAAGAAGCGTAGGACTTCTAAGTCTTAAGATTGCTTTTCTGTTAATGAACCCTAAGAAAGATACCCCTAAAACAAAAAACCCCGCTGCCGTTGAATGGAGACATCATGTTGGCAGAGGCAAAGGTGGGAAAATATTCAGACCTGTCAACTCTTTCTTCCTCTCTTTGGACTGCTGTTATTGTTGGTGAGGGGGTTTAGGCATTTCACAGACTTGTTTCCCGAGCCTTCTGCAATCCTTAGACCGCACTTTTTCTAATTTGTTTCCAATGTTATTATTTTTGAGA
>NW_010245141.1:4366-5481 GCF_000690775.1 Eurypyga helias | reverse complement strand
GTGAATCCCACGTGTTGGCAGGTATGTATATTTGCAGTTTATGTGGGGACCAATGGGAAGTTACTCAGTGAAAAAGGATGCCCTTCCTCTGAAGGCTGGAAAGGAAAGCACGAGGTTCCTCTTGAGAAGGAGTAGGAGAGGAGGGTAGTTTTCTTGTGAATCTCTTTTGATTGCATATGTATACACACGTGCATGTTTACGTAGATGCAGGGACACCAACTGTAAAGACTTGGCTGGCTGACTGTTCTCCTTCCCAGTGTCCGAGAATGATCAGTGACGATCTGTACTTGGTTTGGAAATGAAGATGTTGTGGCTAAAAATCTGCTAGATTCCCACAAAACTACCCCAAACTCATTTCAGAAGCATTTGTGTTGAAACACAGGAGGTGTATCTCTTCAGAGAGAGAGCTGCTCTTGGCAGTAAATACTGGAATGGTTGGAAATTGTGCCTAATAAAACACAGAAATAATAATAGCAACCACAATAACCTGGTTGAAATTGCCCTGTCAAAGAAAGAACAAAAATAGCTCAACACAAATGTTCCTGATGCCGATCCTGCCCTCTTCCCCTCTCTCATGCCCCGTGGGGAGGTCCCATCCACTTCACCTGAGCCTGTCCCTGCTCCCTATCACAGGTGGGTCAGCTTGGGCGCCTCTTGGATTCTGCCCTGAGAAGAAGCGTGGTGCGTGGAAAGGTCTGTGTAGGTGGGGTGGGTCTCGCATGGTCCGTGGTGCTGGCCTGGGGGCATCTGCGGAGGCCCGTTGTAGTCCATGTTGGCAGCCTGGTGATGTGGCAGGTGATTGAGGCCGTAAAGGGACGGGCCAGAGGTGGGCATAGAATCCACATAGTTACCTCCAACATAGACGGGGCTTCCCTGCATACTGGGAGTCCCGTAGGCCACCCCGTTCCCTTGTAAGACGTGGGGGTCGTACTCGGGGGCTGTGTTGGTGTATTTCTGTTGGGAGGGGCAGCCTTTGATGGGGTTTTGGTAGTTAGTTGACATGGCATAGGCATTTTGGTGGGGTTTATTGAAGGAAGGCGGCGAGGGGGCATCATAGTTACTGCTCATGGTGTGCAAGGCGTTCATAAATCCGGCGGAGGATTGCATGGGCTGAG
>NW_010245141.1:0-4244 GCF_000690775.1 Eurypyga helias | reverse complement strand
GTGGGCCATCTCCACGCGGCGAGGCCTGCACAGGTAGCGGTTGAAGTGGAATTCCTTCTCCAGCTCCACCAGCTGAGCGCTGGTGTAGGCTGTGCGGGCTCTCTTGGAGGCCGAGGAGCCTGGAGGGCTTTTCTCGCCACTGCAGGTTTCTGCTGGCCGCGAAATGAAATAAAAGATAATTACTTACATGCAGAAATTGAATGCATCGTTTCTTAATAAATCCTGGAACAGGCACAAGAGTTCAACTCCCCCCCCCCCCCCCCCTTTCCCTCACCCCTTTGCATTAGCCTGCACTCCATAATCATGTCATTTATTAAGAGTTCTGTTCTCCAAAGCTGCCCTTGGTTTATGAAAATTTGATCATGTCATGTAGAAAAGGATTCCAGGGCCATTTATTTAGGAGTCGATTATTTCCAACAGATAATTTTGAGAAAATAATGTTTGGCGGGGGGGGCAGCCACTGCAAAGCCAATTAATACTAACACGGGTCAGCGTTGGGAGGTATTTTGTTTGCCGAGGTACGAATGCACACACACATCTTGTGTGTGCCTTCCATTTGTGTAACACAAATATTTGCACGTACATTGTTAGACACCAAATTGCATTCGTACCTAGCTTTTCGTGAGAGAAACATGTACACGTTATATTAACGCAGTGAAGTGTGTGCTCAGGTCTGTATGAATATATTTGCCAGAACAGTGATATTTCCATACTGGTTTGTTCTCTTGTTTGCATGAGAGACGTGCGTGTACGCGGGCAAGAATATCCATGTGTTCATGCATATGCTCTGTACACGCACGCGTACCCTCTGAGCACCACGCTTACTGCTGTGTCTGGAGGCAGGGAGGTGGGAAGAGAACAAGCACTCTGCTTTAGCATCGCTAGGTTGAGCAGTGGGTGTACATTTTTATGTATCTGTGTCTACACGGTCAGACGTCGGCGGTGTACAACCTCCTGCTTGTATTTCCCTGTGGTGCTGTGCGTATGTTTAAAATAAACCAAGTGTGCGCAGTCTGTGGTGCCGGATGGGCCAAGGCTCGCTCCGCCTGGCTAGCGAGTGTGGCTGGCAGTCTTGGGATCATGCCCAGCACCAAGATCCTAGCTGGATACTTGCTGGATTCGCTGCACCCTCTCCCCCTCTCCCCTCCCTCCAAACAAGACCACTCCGGCCAGTGGCTCGCTGTTGAGGAAAGCGGAGGGTTACAAAAGCAGAACAATGTACCTGTGCTAGGGGAGCTGTTTTTCTGTTTGGAGTTTTGCCTCGATTCTTTCATCCAGGGGAATATCTGCTTGGTGAGACTGGCGTTTGCACTGAGGTTGGCTTTGCTGGGGGCAGTTTTACTGCTCCCTGACTGGTTATTGCTGTTGCTACTGGTGCTGTTGGTGGCAGGGTTTGGGGGCGGCGAGACGGGGGGAGGTGGATGGTGCTCCGGGGGCAAACTTGGACGCATGCAGCTCCCGTTCAGGTCTTTACTTTTTGCGTGCGGGGTTGTGTTGCCAAGAGACTGGAGGGAGCAGGCGGACCTCTGGTAGTCGTTCTCCACGTGAGAGGCCGGCTGGAAAGGCTGTTGGGGACCCTCGTAGCCGAACCCATTGGCACTCCCATAGGAGTAACCCCCAAAGAGCGTGGAGCTGTCGTAGTATGTTGTCTTCTGCATCTCTGGGACTCCCCAAAATTATTTTTCCGGCTACCAGGGTCTTGACACCCCTATGGCAGAACATTGGCACCCCAAGGCCACGTGACAGGCCGTTTCCAGCTGTCTATTGGAAGCTGACCTGAAAGGTTAGGAGAAAACACACAATAATAGTACCCGGCCTATGAATCCATCTTGGGGCCTGAAAGGCCCATGACATGAATAGGGTCCTGCAGAACAGGGCGAACAGATGCTTTGAGCAGATTTCGTCCTGTGTGCAGCCTAAGGAGGCTCAACAAATGTTACAGTGCACAAGTGTTGAGCTGGTTTTCAGGGTAGTTTTCCTGGTTGGTTGAACCTTTTTTCCCTGGAGAGGATAGCACCCAGGATGTATAACTACACACACGCTCTATAAGTACACGTGGTTTCATCTGTATCCACCTATTTACTACTATGTTTGTCTCTAGACATATATACAGATGCCCACACATATACATATAAATGTGTGCATGTAGGTACATGTATATGCGTGTACATGTGTACGTCATGGGCACGTCTACACATCCATGTCCAGACAGCACACACATCAGCGTAAACATAAGAATACAGAATGGGTAATTGCTAGCTACAAGCATGAAAGGAATGAAAGTCCTGCTTTCTTACCCCTGACCTATTCAGATCAGCCATTCACACACATAAACACCAGCAAGACATATTATCATCCGAAATTAAAAGTCTGCTAAGTTTATTGTAGGGCCTCTGTCCAGTATATTATTTTTTAACCTGAACACAGCAAAGAGCCAAGATGCTTTAGTCAGGTAACGGTGTCCTGGCATAGTTGGCTTGATTTGCTGTTTACACAGGGACTCATGATGTCTTTGGAATTCAGGGCAAATATTTTAAGCAGATTTAAGCAGGGGCATGAATTCAAGAATGTGCTTCCTTTGGCGTGTTTGTTAGTCTCTCCCTCTTGCTCTGGTAGCACAGGTTGTATTTAGAAAACATGCCCCTTCATTGCCTACACTGCTTTGTACTCATCAGTCTTGAATCTGGAACTACCATTGGCAAGATGTGAGTCCAAAATCTGTTTAAATGCTGTTGGGTGTTGTTTTTTTTTTTTTCTTGGAAAACAAACACGTCACCAGGCCATTTGTTCTTAACTTTCTACCCTTTGATTTTTCATCGTTCTTCCCTCCCTCAACCCAAGCTCAAAAAGTCTAAAAACCCAAACCAAAGCCTCAAATTACAAAATGAAACCTTCCTTCTTTCCTTCTTTCTCTGGCCTTTATATTTTTCTTTCTCTCTTTTCTCAAAACATAAACTTTCTTTACCATAAGGACAGAGTAGAAATCCCCTTAGAAATATTAAAACTATCTTGACCTGAAAATAATCTGGCATGTGGGGATCAAACAAGCAGCAAACGTATTTTAAAAAGGCAGAGACTTCTCTCTGCAGCTCAGAGTTTGCAAGGAGCCACTGTGCATTTTGTTTTGAAATTGATATCCATTGTATATTTAATTGTATCTCTTGTATATTTAATTTTATCTGGGCTCTTTCATTCTCTAAAATAAAATAAAATAAACTCTGTGGAGATAAAGTCTAACGTGATATTTCTAAGTACCAGGGTTTAACAGAAGCTGCAGCTCGACAATAAATAACATCTTTTTTTCCTTCCCTGACTGCTCTGTTCTTATGTCATGTCATATGAAACCTCCGTATACTTCTAATGCAGCCTCAGACAACGTGTCCACGAAGGGACGGCTTCGCCTTTTTACACTGATTAAATCCTTTATGCATTCCCAAATCTGTATTGTATCTTCCACTGAGATGTATTATTGTCTACAGAGAGGATGATATCCTTGCTGGGAGTTATTCTCCTTTGGTTTCCTCGCCATGATAAATATGTCTTATTAAAAAGTAGACTCCACTACCCGAGCCGAGAAGCTGTGAATTAATTAACAAACAGCAGCGCCTTTATTATGAATAGGTTTGCTGAAAATATCTGCCAGGGCAGAAGTGGGAATTTCTCCAAGGCCTTCCTGGCTGGCATAGGATTCTTAAAAAAAAAACCCACCCAAACCAGTAAAACAAACCCAAAGCAGAACCGAGCGGAGAGGCTCAGCTAAAGCAGCTAAAAATAACGGCGTCGATTTTTTCCTTTTTTTTTTTTTAAACGTCCATAAAATAAATTTACAATCCCCTTCGCCCAAAAGCTCGCTCGCTTGTGGCTTCTACAGAAGATTTGCTTTGTACCTCATCTCTCAGCGCCTCACAAATGCCGCTCATTTATCTTCGCCGAAGACGGGCGCAATCCTAATTATTTACTCCAAGGAATTGGGTTTTTTTTTTAAAAAAAAAAAAAAGCTCAGACAGAATAATAAATATTCGATTATCTCCTGTTCCAATTAAACCCCGGCAGGATCCGCGCTGGCTGTTTCATCCCGCTCCAAGTTTCACTTTGCGAGCGGTAACATTTAACCACCAACTCTTTGCCTGCAACTTTTGAGCGCAAGGATTTAGAGACGTTAAAAAATTTAAAAACCCCACCCAACCCAAACTCCAAATAAAACCGGGAGGAAGGTGCGAGAGGGAAAAGGCTGCGGGGAGGAG
>NW_010245140.1:0-2607 GCF_000690775.1 Eurypyga helias | reverse complement strand
GTGCGCTCTGCATTAACTTCTGCCATGAGTCATGTGCATTGATTTTAATCTGGATCAGTGGGTGCCTGTGCATTGTTCGGGTCACGATAAACTATATCTCCAGCACAGCTAGTACCCTCAGGTACTGGATACCTTTCTCCATGGTGTTCCATTTGCGTGGATGATGTGGCACACTTTCCTTAAAAGTATACCTTTCCTTCACGCTTTTTAGGAGTTGTCTCGAGAGGCTTACATTTTGTGTCCTTCTTTCAATTGCTTTCTCAGTGCCCCCTTCTCCAGTAAGTAAGACTACCTGTTTTCGCCCCCCTACCGCCATCCTACTGGCCCCGTTATCCCAGCAGCAGAGCAGCCTGGTGAGGATATGTTCACCTGGACGATGGCAATAAAGATCAAGTGGTCACTACTGCTTCGTCCTCTGTCTCTGACTCTTGGGATGGCCCTGCTCCCTTCTCCTTCTCCTTCGTCTCTGTCTCTTGGGACGGCCCTTCTACCTCCCCACCAGGTGGGCTGATTTTTTTGTCCGTTTCTTTTTCTGTATTGGGGCCACTGACACTGGTGCCGGTTGACACTGACAATGGCACTGGAACACGGGGGTTTGTGGAAGTGGAGTCGCTGTGGGAGGCGAGCTTGTCGCAGTGGAATGTGATCTGACAGTGGTGGTCGGTGACGTGGTAACGTGGTTGTGGTTGCAGCCACACGGGCTCGGGTCGCTGCCTTTCCCCCTGTGTTGGTCCGCAACACCCCTCTATGCATTAGGGCGATTCGCGTGGCTGCACAGAGACTGCTTCTGCCCTGAGTATTGGCAGCAGATGGGGCAGCATTCCCAAACAGTTCTTTAACTTCACACAAGATCATGAGAACATTCATAAGCTTGCTGATCCCTGGCCATAGGTCACACCAACCCCTTGAAATATTTCCAAAATACTCATAACACCTTTGCCATTGGCCCAAGTCAAGAGGGAAAAAATTGGAATAATTTCTCCACATCCAACCTAGCACCTAATAATCTCTCCTCTATACGCTGTGCCCCTGAGGAGAAAAATGGAAAAGGTGTAATTATTGAAAGTCTCCAGGAGATAACTTGCAAAGTACCAGGGAGCTGATAATATTAGATACAGATAGAGGATTCCTCCCAACATCAGCAATACACTGAACAGCCTAACCAAAGCCCTCAACCCAGTTTGTGCATATAAGGTCAGGATAAGAAGGAACACGTAAGGCAGCAGATCCCACCGTTCGGTTAGGAACTTAAAGAGCCCCGAACTCAACGTCTTGATCAGCCACCACCATATTGCTATACCGAATACTTATCACACAATAATCAGGTCTGTTCTTATCTCACCCCTCTGGAGCCCCAGGTTGGGCGACAAAAATAACTGTTGTGGTTTAACCTTAGCTGGCAATTAAGTACCAATCAGTCGCTTGTTCACCTCCACCCCTCCAGGAAGAGAGTCAGAGGAAAAGACAAGGACAGCTCGTAAAAGTTGAGATAAGAACTATTTAAGAATATAAATGAAAACTGTAGTGATATTATATACGAACAATACTACTACTAAGTAATTAAAAAATCCCCAGAAAATAGAACATATGATACAGTAGCTCACCACACAGGGACTGACACATAGCCAGGTCCCAAAAACAGCAAACACTTCAGAGAGCCAGGAGATACCCCCACCCCAAACCACTAATAAAAGAAACTGCTTCTCTGCTAACAACCAGGCCAAGAGCTAACAAAAGGAGCTAACAACACAGCTATCAAGCTAGACAAAAGCCTTAATGATCCTCCTTGAAGGCAATTTATTGCCTTCCCAAATGCACATGTGTACACCCAGCCTGACCCCTGAGCCTGACTTACCATGGAATGAAACAAAATCCCTTGGCCGCTGTTGGCCTGCCAGCACTGTGTAGGAGAGAAGCTTGTTCCTGCCTGAAACCAGCACACAAGTGTTCCAGTCTGAGAGGGCTCATGCCTGCCAGGCAGGTACAAGTGAAGCCACAGACAGTCTCATACTATCAGTCAAGTATCTAGAAGGAAAATCACATTCCTTGGATTGCTCTAGCAGCTGTAGGAAAACCACTGGAGGTAATTAGAAATTAAACTCATATTAAAAATACAGCATTGTTCACACATTAAGGAAAGTTATCGAGGAGGCCTCCAGGGTGGTGTGCAGCTGATACGCATGGAATCCCTTCCACAATGGTTCCCTAAGCAACATAACCTGCAACCTGGGAAAGCACATGGAGCAACGGAGTGGATACTCTGTGGTCAGGCTCTGTGAAAACAGTGCAGAGGTGGGAACTTACTGATACTTCGAACACTAAAACAGTGTGATGTTAGTTAGAAGAGGACGTTTGACTATAAGGGGCAATAATGGATGTTTGAGTTAAGTAAGACAATTTTTGGAATCATAAAGGTTAGCTGACAGCGTGAAAAGTTATATCAGGGTAGCCAGATCTGTTTGAAGACCGTATAAGGGAGTAGCAGTACTTAGACATTATGTAAGAAACTAGTGAAGCAAGCATCTACCTCTGAGCAGCAGTGTATGAAACTCGACCAACAATGGGCTGCAGGTGGATCACAATGGTCTGCAGGTGGGCGGGAATAAA
>NW_010245139.1:0-1116 GCF_000690775.1 Eurypyga helias | reverse complement strand
TCAGCCTGTCCCCACAGCAGACGTCGAACCTTAGTGGAAAACCAGTCTCCAAACTCCATCCATAGTGGAACCTTCGGGTCCTTATTCAGAATAGTAAAACTCCAGTTAGTTACAATGTTAGCATTTCAGTATAAACACACATTCCTCTTAGTATACTATGTTTCTCCTCCAAAAGCGAGGGGAGGCTTCAGAAGGAAGGGTCTGTCTGGTGGCGTCACTTGATGGAGGAAAGCTGAGAAGCGGAGAGGTTGATGCAGTTTTACAATGGCACCCACCTCCCATAGTTACAGCTTTATGCTATTTGCCAAATTGGTTTTTTGCCGCAAGTGCTCCCTTCCAATATTCCTAATGTCCGGGTTCAAACACGTGCTAATTTACCATTGCAAACCCAGTTGTATAGATGGTGGCTTACCAGCCTATGCCAGGCTGTTTGCTGTACGGGTTACAGGTCCTTGCGTGCGTTTGCTTTCTGCAGAGCCCGGTGATGTCTAAAGGCATAGTCACGTTCAAAACGTAGCGCAAGTACGAAATTCAGCTTGGCGATGCCTCAGACAGGGTGCGACCTGCCCGTGCTTCCTCAGAACAGGACACAGCAGGAACGGGACGTTTTGAAAGCCATAAACCCGAGGAAGATAAAACGCAGCCTTTGGGAAGCACAGACTCATGAGGGAACAAGCTTCGCTTCAGTCTCGTGAGCCCTTTTCATAGGTTTAGAGCTCTCGCCGAGTTCGGGCAAGTTTATTATTCCCAGACTTCAAACTGGGAACCAGGCCGGGCTTATCACGAGCGTGAGACAGTCGTGAGCGCAAAGGCGATGATGAATGCTGTGGGCTTCGTCTCTGGGGGAGGTGTGAAGCGCAGAGCCGGCGACAATACCTGAGGGAAGCCTCGGATCCGTGCAAAATATATGGGGAAAGAAAAGAAAAAGCAGAGGAGGAAAAATAACTGAAGAACTGCGATGGCCTAAACCGATTAACCGGGAATGGAGCGGGGAAGACTGGAAAGTGAAACCCATCCGCTGCCTCTGCCGGGACAGCACAGCCTCGGGAGGAGCTCGGCCTGAAGTGCAACGGAGCCCGCTCCCGGACACCTCAACGGCCCTCACCGGCGGGAACC
>NW_010245138.1:603-967 GCF_000690775.1 Eurypyga helias | reverse complement strand
GGGTCCGGCCACCCAAGGGAGGGCAGCGGGTGCGGCCACGAGCCAGGGCCCGGCCCGATTCCGCGGGAAACCTGCCCAAAAAAAGGGGGTTGTAGGGAACGGCCCAGAAAAACCCAAAAGGTTTTGCAGGAAACAGCTCAAAAATGAAGGATTTGGCAGGAAATGGCTGAAAAAAAGAGGTTTTGCAGGGAAGATCTCCAAAAAAAGGTTTTTTTTTTTTTCAGGAAATGGCCCCAAAAATGGGGTTTTGCAGGAAATGTCCCCCCCAAAAAAAGGTTTTTGCAGGAAATGGCTCAAAAAAGGGTTTTTTGCAGGAAAGATCTCAAAAAAAAAAAAAAAAAAAAAAAAAAAAAGGGCTCTTACA
>NW_010245138.1:0-591 GCF_000690775.1 Eurypyga helias | reverse complement strand
AAAAAAAAAAAAAGGATTTTTGCAGGAAATGGCCCCCAAAATTCCGTTTTTTTTTTTTTTCAGGAAAGATCTCCAAAAAAAAGGGGTTTTGCAGGAAATGGTCCACAAAAAGAAAGGTTTTTGCAGGAAATGGCACAAAAAAAAGGTGGTTGATGGAAATGGCCCCGAAAAAAGGGTTTTTATGGAAAGATCTCCAAAATAAAAGTTTTTTGCAGGAAATGGCTCAAAGTAAAGGGTGTCTTTTTTGCAGGAAATGGCCCCAAAAAACGGTTTTTGCAGGAAATGGCCCCAAAAAACGGTTTTTGCAGGAAATGGCCCCAAAAAAGGTGTTTTTTGCAGGAAATTGCGGGGAAAAAAAAAAGGTTTTGCAGGTAAGATCTCCAAAAAAAATGGGTTTTGCTGGAAATGGCTCAAAAAAAGGAGGTTTTTGCCGGAAATGGCTCAAACCCCTGAGTGTTTTTGTAGGCACTGGCCCCAAAAAGCGGGTTTTTGCAGGAACTGGCCCCAAACCGGGGGGTGGTGGCCCCGCCCTGAGTGCCCGAGCCCCGTTTCACCGTTTTCTGCCGGGGGGGTTCGGGGTCGCGCCCGCAG
>NW_010245137.1:0-4179 GCF_000690775.1 Eurypyga helias | reverse complement strand
CAATATTGAAAGAGATTCTTGTCCAAAAAGGCAAGAGGGGAGGGTGGGGAGGCACCAGAGACGGGCCCCTGCGCTGGGGACACAGGAGGGTGGCACAGCCCGCTGCAGGGCATAGGAGGGACGAACAGCACACCCAGCAAAGGGGACTGCATTTCCCGGGGGCAGAGCATTGGGGATGGTGCTTCCTGATGAAACCCAGGGAACCTGAAGCTGGATGTTCCCTGTGCCAGCCATTACTGGGATGGTTTTGCAGCAGCGTGTTGGGAAAACGTGGTTTTCATGTGGGGCTGAGGTGCTTCTGTGGGTCTCATACCTAGCCCAGAGCAGGGGGCTCCTCAGCCAGGTGCCTCTTCCAGGGCAACCTCTAAATTCCTAAACATTTCACAGATTAATGTACTGCAATTAAAAGGGAAAAAAACCCCACCCTGCCCTCTGGGGATTAACTTTCAGTGACAAGCTGTAAGAACCGTCAGGAGGAGTATTGATTCCAAATCCATAACGTAAAGTGTGGAAGTGGGGTGCCTGCAGGCCCAGTGTTCAGAGCTATGAGCTTAATGTGTTGCATGTATAAGATGTTGATCTTGAGAGCAACCTGAAGCATTGGCTGCATTTTATTACACTGGATACTCGTGTTTATTTACATAATAGATTTTGATGGGAAATACCTGTCTCCAGTGGAGTCTGTGAATTAGAAACACAAAAACTAAATATGAGCACTGGGAATAAATATGCGCTGGCTTGTGAGTCAGGTGTGCGGTCTGTGGGAAGAGCTGTGATTAGCCATTATGTATGTCCTACGGTCTTTCTTGTCTCAGAGATGGGATTTTTATTTCCAAGGATCCCTTTCTCTGGTTGCAGTTACATTAAGTTTTGCTGTGGCGTTGGAAGAGGCAGGCCTGTTAGCTGCGCGCAGATTTACTGTGCGAGTTTAAGCTAATGGATACTTATCAGGCAGGCTGTATTTGGTGATCGTCCATCATTTGCTCATTAAACAGTGTATCTAAGTGATTTTTTTTTCCCCCCCTGCCATGTCTGGAAAGGAGGAAACTAGACACATTACGATGGAATATTAATGTCCTGGAGGATTTAGCCACCCATAATTAGATCTTCTTTGCATAAACCTGCTAGTGCTACCTTATTTTGTTGTTTGTCTCGTTCTCCTTAATCACCTTCACATCTTTTTCTGTTCCTAACTGTCCTTTCCCCCCCCCCGCCCCAGCTTTCCTTTGTAATTCTGTCCCATTTGTCTCATCCTTCTACTTTTTTTTTTTTCTTTTTCCTTTTCCCTGACCTAGAGAGCACAGCAGTCTGGGTTTCCCCACTCCTCCCTCCTTCACACAAAAAGGCTGACTTTGCCAGCAAAACCCACAGCCCCTGCCAAGCCCTGTTACTGACTTTGGAGAAAAGCGGCTAGAGAACTTGTGCAAATGTAGGCTCTGAACTAGCTAAATAAGCCATGTCAGTAAACCCTCTTGTCTTATTCCCTGGCCTGCTGGCCTGTGAAAGGACTAATGTATAATGGTCCTATTTAAGGTGGAAAAAACCCTCTTGGCTGAGGGCCACCGATGGCTGAATCGGCCATGCACTGAGGAGGGAACGGGGAGGCGGCTTCTGGAGCTGTGAGCGATTGTGCCGAGGACCACGCGCGGTTCCCGTGGGGATCCCGGGGGTTACGGCATGGGCGAAGAATACGCTGTCACCTCCCTGGGGATGCCCTGGTGTCCCAGTGCTCCCTTCCTGGAACCACTGGGGAAAAATGGCAAAGTGTTACTAATGCTAAATGGAAAGGATCACACAAACAAGCAGAATACCTAGTAAACACAGGGAGACCTGGTAGCAATCCTCTTGCAAAGTTGATTTTCCAAAGGGAGCAAGTTGGCTCAGCTGGATGGTGTAAAGCACACCTGGCTGCTTTTCAGGGTGCCTTTTTGCTCCCCTGGATGTTGGTAGGGAGGCACTGGGGGGGGATTCCCCTTCCTTTCAGCTGCAAGGCCCAGTAAACATGTCGGGACACACTCACAGGCACCTATTCTTGGGACACTGGCAAAGCCCCACAAAGCCTCCCGTTTTCCTGGTGGGTGTGGAGTGTCCCTCTGCACGCCGGGGCCCGAGAGCCCCAGCCTGCTGACAAAGAAGGGCAGCCCGGCTCCTGGCGGGTGGCGAGCTCTGGCTCGGGGCTGGCTCTGCACCCTGCTGCGCTCCCAGGCAGTGGACCGCAGCTCTGCTGCCGTGGTGCTTCATGTGAAAACCAAACATGACCGTTTTTCATACTGCTGCTTTCCTTCGCCGCTCTTCTGCGGGTTTTTGTGTTTTGCAGACTTGTCTCTCGCGTAAGAGGAGGTGGAGAATCTAATGGGGCATCTAAGCAGGTGAGAGGGAAAGCCTTACACCCAGCCGGAAGTAATCTGAACAGAAGAGGCTAGCTGGCTTCTGCTCAAAGAAGCTGTTTCCAACCTTTTTCTTATTTTTTTTGCTGTATGCCACTGCTGGTTGTGGTGGCTGCTCCTGGTGCTGTGCAGGACTGAACTTCTCCAGGTGGCAGGCTGGGTGAGAGCAGAGGTATTCTCCTCCTCTTTCAGTTTGAGGAGCAAGCCTATCCACACCTCCCCAAAGGACAGACTCTAGATGTGCGTGGAAAATACCAGGCTATTTAAAGTGTAAAGATTGTTAACATCCTTTGTGCTCCTGCCATGCCAAGCAGCTGGAGACTGGCTAATTTGCAATCCTCAGTCCACAAAGTTTTGAGCATCCTCAGCCCGCTTTGACTTTGTGGAAATGGAAGCTGCTCTGCATTTTGCAGGATTAAGGGCGCTGTATCAAATCCCAGGCTGCGAGTGCTGGGGGATGAGTCGCGGCGAATGAATGGCGGTCGGATGGCGCTATTCTGTCTCCTGCGCTGATTGGGGAGCATGTAATTTGTCATGATGGGAGGGAGAGAGCAAAGGCTGGGTAGCACGGCACAGAGATGTGCGGCTGAAAGGCAGCAAAGCAGCCTAAAGATTACGGAAGATCACAGAGCTCTTGCTCGTGAGTACCTACAGCTAGGTCAGGGAAAGTATGTGATCACTGTGTGACTGGCTTGCCGTGCGGATTGGTGCAAGAGTATTTCTCTGGAGGGAAGGCTGTGAATCTTGACACGTACGTTACAGCTAATACACAGGCATCGGTGAGATTTCCCAAGGTTTATCTGAGAGTGTTCCATCATGAACAAAATCTGACAAAATCCTCCACGCTACGATGTGGCACCAGCGTTTCCTGCACTCAAACTATTCTGTACCTGGTGTTCTCAAAGGTGCTCGTGGGTGAGGGAGTACCCTTGTCCTGAATACAGCTCTTGGTAACAGCTATGGCTCAGGGAAGTTCCCGCATCAGCCGCGGGACTTGCTTGTAACCCAGCGTATTTCTCAGCAGTTTCTCAAGCTGTCGCAGTTCCTGACATTTTAGTTAGCATACTACAGAGTTTTTATATTATGGGAAGTGTTAAACTGGTCCTTGTGGTCCTTAAAGCCTGTGAAATAGGGTAAGGGAGCATACACATGCCACCTGAGTTACTGAGGGGCTGTTGCTCACTTGTAAAGCTTGATTGCATCTAGAAATCAACATTTGGTTCAGGAGTGTCTTACTTTGATAAGGTTAACTTCTTTCCTGGGAGTGATAAAGTGTTAAATAAGCACTGTGACTGTGAATGGAGTTCAGGTAATGGTAGCCTCATAAAAAGATGTCCTCACTCTTAGGGGAATGGATGCTGAATCCTTTCAGAAACTTCTCTGAGCACAAAGAACTGAAGTCTTTGAGGCTGCAGTGTCTGTGACCTAGCAATTAAATAAGCATCCTTGGAGAACACCTGAGACACGCGGGCATAAATGCAAATATGTCATGCATGTGGGAGTGCTGTGTTGGGATGTTCCCATCGCCCACTGTTCCTCCCCATGTTAGCTTTGCCCTTGTTCTGGCTCCTGCATTCGGATCCCACAGTCGCTGGGAGCAGAACAGATGTCTTCTCCAGGTATGACAGCAGCAAGTCCTCCTGTTCTGGGGCACGGTGCTGGGAGTGGAAGCAGACATGTCCTCCCGCTGCCAGCAACATCCTCCCTGCACTGGGCTGCAGGTGGGCAGTGCAGAGTTACTGATCTTTTGAGTTGACCAACAGTGAGATTTGCTTGTTCAGCCTGGAGAAGA
>NW_010245136.1:0-524 GCF_000690775.1 Eurypyga helias | reverse complement strand
CCTCCCTGCCACTTCCCGTCACCTCCCTCACCCCAGTGACATGTCCCCATCCCATCTGTCACCTCCTGTCCCCGTCACCTCGGGGTGACACATGGCACTCCCTTTCTCCGCGGTGCCCCAGCCCTAGGGTCCCCAAGACCTTGTCCCTCGTCCCAGGTGACCTTGTCCCACCTCCTACCCCTTCCCTGTCCCCTCACCCTTGTCGCTTCCCTGTCCCCTCCATCCTCCCCACCCTGTCCTGCGCCCCAGCACCACCCTGTCCCCAAACCCTCCAAGTCCATTACGTCCCCAGCCCCATCCTGTCCCCTCTGTCCCCACCCTGTCCCCTCTGTCCCCATCCTGTCCCCTCCACGGCTGCTCCATCCTTGTCCCCATCTCCATCCCCGTCCCCTCCATCACTTCCCCATCCCTCTCCTGTCCCAGTGCCATCTTGTCCCCCAGCCCCACCTTCAGCCCCTCTGTCCCACGGCTGTTCCATCCTTGTCCCCATCCCGTCCCCTCCACGGCTGCTCCATCCCTGTCCC
>NW_010245135.1:9947-14845 GCF_000690775.1 Eurypyga helias | reverse complement strand
GTGCAGGACCTTGCACTTGGCCTAGGCCCTTGGCCTATTAAATAGATGCTATTTAGTAAGTGTCCATCTTTCCTTCTGGTTTCCTTTCTTAGTTAACCATTTTGCAATCAGCTTTTTAAGTAGCCCATTAGAACGTCACCAATAAAGAAATACAATACTCAAGTCCTGGCAATCACTTAGGTTCTCCAACTCGTATCAAACACACACGTGCCTAAAAACGTTTCAAGAATTTTGCTAACGCATTTCACTGTTTTGATTGCTTGCAGAGCTACTGCAAGCCCAGCTTCGAGATCTAAATAAAAGTTAGAGCAATCAGCCTTGCTGTACAGACCAACACTATCCACGCGTCCCTCAACAGCGGAGCCTGCACACGACTGAACTGTTTTACATTGCCTGAAGCGGGCAATGCGGGAAGCGGGCCTGAACGTCATTAAGTGAAATCAGTCTCCAGAAGTAGAGCTTTAGAAGAAAAACAAAATCCTACAGATCCTAACATGCTGAAGAACATTCTCTTCTTATTTTTCTTTCCAGCTCTATTTATGTTTTGCTTCCTCTGGTCCAGTTTCCTCACAGCTGCAGGTGGGAAAGTAGCATCCTTTATCCATCAGCTCAATTATCTCTCTGCAGCATCCAAATTTCCACGCATACACCCCCTCGCCACAGATTTGACTGGTTTCTTGTGCTGGTTTTGATCATTTATTCCACAAATCAAGTTTATGTTCTGCATAAATAATTCAGTGCTAAACTCCCCTGGTGTCTGGTCATTTATTAGGTGCATGCCGGGTCTCGGAGATCCATATTCTCCCAGAGCAGCACTGCATTGTTACAGCTTTTCTTCAGTTGTCAAGAGATTGAAAAAAACCCAAAACTGTAATTAGCTCTTTCCATTTAAGACAACCTTGTTTTCCAAGTGCCTTTCCTTATTCTGGAATTTCAGCTCTCCTCTAACTCCTCACTATGTGCTTACATTCTCTTGGGTTTATAACAATGCAGGCCAAAAAGTGTCATTATCACTAGATACACTACTACTGCCCTCGTTATTCCACACAGCGTGTTAGGAGACCATGGCCTGATTCACATGCTCTTTTCTTTTACAAACCCACCAGCATCAACTGCCTGCCTTAAGGACTGCTCGGTGTGAAAGCACGCTTGCAGCAGTAACCTTCAAAAATGACAAGCAGACCTAAGAAGCTGAAAGAAACCAAAAATTAAGGAAACGGCAGTATTTACGGAAACAGAATGGTAACGCATCTCTCTCGCTCCAATCAAAGTCATGTCACCAGTTTCCCAGCAGGCTGTTCCCTTACCTGCAGCTTTTGATACATTTCCATGTTAATTGCTTTAACTTCATCCAGCTGCTGCCGAAGGCCTATGAGGGTATCCTGCTTTTCATGGATGTCCTTCTCCAGCAGCTTCATGGCAAGCTCTATCTCATGTTTCATACTAACTTGAACCACTAGCTCGTTCTCCATATCCTGTAAAACACAATGCAACGCCGAATCTGTAAGTAATTAGGCAGTATTTTGTCAACGTTTTGAACGGGACAGAAGCTAACTCTAACAGAGCTGCAGCATCAGACGTTTTGCCCCTTGCCCTTCCAGATTATCCACTACATGAACATCACATACTCAGTGAACGACACCCTTTTTATAACCCTGGGGGAAGACATCTCACATCATAAGAAATTACCCTGCCAGTGCTTCACAGAATTGCCCAACTATTAATTACAAAAATAGGACTAAAGGATTTCTAATTTCACCAGAAAGATTTAGCATGTATACTGTACAGCTAGCAACTTTCCCAAAAATGTCTCCAAGAAATTGTCTTTCCAATGCTTTAGGAACACTGTTACAGAAATACTGATGTACTGATTGCTCTGGTAAAAAGCCCTTCTTATTACAGGCGGTTAGAGAAAAGGCAATTAAAGGCAGCATCTAAGGTCAGCAAAACTAGAAACAGTTACATACTGACTCTTCTCAAGCACCATCTTTTCCAGAAGGGCTGTGTAATCCTAGAAAAGAACACTTACTTGTCGTAGCTGTGATTCTTCTCGAAGCTGTCTACGTGCTTCATTGTACATTTCATCTAAACCCTGCCTGGAGTGTTTGTATGTCTGAAGTTCTGCTTCCACATCCACTTTCGTTGCCTACAAAGATACAGAGACCCCAGCTTCCTTCAGCACAAGTTTAGCAATTAATAGCATACATTTAACACTCGGGGGGTGAAGCAACTGTTTTACTGCTCAGCCATCCAAACACCTGCTTAACCTGTGCTTTTACCAATTATCTGTAAAACACATACATGGGATTGCAATTAGGGCCCACAAAGCACAGCTTAAAAACCAAGGGCCGCGATCGTCTACGCGATTACTCCAAATGACGTTTCATACAGTGAGACAGGTCAGAACAGACAGTTTGCCAACTAAAACATGCACCAGTTTGACAAGATTTTCAGACAATATGCCTTCAGTGTTCTTAGACATAGCTTACAGTTTAAAGAAAAAAGGAGGAAGACAAATAAAAAGCATACAAGGAAAAATGCTACTAAATTTGCATATGGTTATAAAACAACTTAGTCTTCTATAATTTCAATATATTTATGCCATTATAAAGTTTCCCAGAACTAACAGGCCCTTTCCCTAATACAAGCTGCTTCAGATTCGGCCCAGCTGCTGAGGAATACTGCAGGCTGCAACGTAAGAACATTCCAACGACCATGAACCACACAACGTTACGTACAGTAAAACGAACACACCTCTAGATGATGCTGTGTCTTCATTAAGATGAGTGTATTTTCACTCCTTAATTGATGGTTTTCTTCCTGAAGTTTAATGATATTGTTTTTGGCTATCGCTAACTGGGGGAGGGGGAAAAAGAAAGGAAAAGCAGTGTCACCACTTTTATGAGTGGAAATAAAGACTAAAACAGTCTAATGAATGCAAGACCAGGACGCTCTCTGCCCTATTCTTACAGTCTAGCAAAGAGAGGTTTAATTGTTTATAAAGAAAACAACAAGCTCCTGGTGTAGTAATGAGTCATTTTCATTACACACCAGCATGTGTATTCAAAATACTTCATTAGTTCATGTCTGGCATAGAATATGCTTTCTTTTCACTACTTCATTATGATTTAAAGGCCCTCAAATTCCCTTTCCTCACCCTAGATTTTTTTTCTTTCTGTTTGGATCCAAATATATCCAGCTTTATTCTTTTTTGGATACCTTAACATAATCATACGGAGCAATTTATATCATAAAATCTCTCCCAGGTGAAACCAGAAGATATTTACAGATGAGAAGACACGATAACTGGGCCCTACAGAATATACCTTAATGTCAGGATTGTAAGCCAGCTGATCAAAACAGGCAGACAGCTGGGCTGAAGGCTTGTAAAGGAGCCGAAATAGTCCAAGATTTAACACTCGGAAGAAGTGTTTTCTCTCTGGATACATGGGAGGGAGCTAACTATCCCTCCAGCAGCTGAATTTAGACATTTCAGTTATCCACTTCATTAACTACTTCTCAGGCAGCTCGGATTAGAAAAAATGGTGCTCTCTCTTATAAAGCTGAATATATTGCAACCTAGTCAAGCATCAAAGATAGCAGAAAATATAGGACATAAATACAAAACCAGCGTTAGACAAGTTTACTAACTGTACATAAGCATATGATAGCTAAGCAAGAAACAGTGCTTTGGCTAAAGCTGAGAGCGGTAACAAAAACTGCTCGGTGAACTACTTTCTGTCCCTTTGTAGCAACTGGTGTCACCCATTACGGACCAGCCATCTGCACAGAATTGCCCTGACAGCTGGCATTAAGAACGGCTTCTCCTCCGGTGTTGTCCAAAGTGAGAAACTGTGATGTTCTACAGAATCCATTTATTGAGGCTGCAGGCTACCTAGGCCAGCTGACTTCCACCCATGCAGCTACTGCACCTTCTCTTCAAGCCAAAATAAGGCTATCTGCTCATACAGTAAAGAACTTAGGTAGATGAACCTGTATTTAGAAAAACAGCATTTGAAAGTAAATAATCTCTATTATACAGCACTAAAACCATAGTACCTCTTCGATGAGTTTAGTGTTGGATTTCTCTAGCGAATCGACTCTTGCATGTAGACTGCTAACTGTGCTACTGAAAGAGAAAAAGAAGCAGCCTTATTTAAAATGACATCAAAATGCATCCAACCAAGCTCAAACGCTTAATGTGAGGTACGGTGATACAGTGGTTCAGTGCTGAAAAGCCTACTTCCATTATTTTTCTAAATATAATGAAGTAAGTAATCTTAGTTGAACATTTATATACTTCTTTCCAAGTTCAAATGTCGTTCCTGTCACTTACACGCCTGGTTGGGTGTACCTTTACATGTACTATCCCTTTCCTTTATCCTCACAACTATATTGTATCCAAATATTTAGTGAGTTCCCTTGAAACACAGTTTACAACCTTCTTGGGTTTTCTTCCCCCACAGAACAAAACCCATCTCCAGGTTCTCCTCCTCCAAAATCCATTTCTTTTATAAAATTATTTGCTTCTCCTTTTTTTTTTTTTTCTTTTTTTGAGATTTATCCACAGGCTACCTCTTTCTTGATGCTTCCTGACTTCATTTTTAAGTCCCATCAGAATTTTATTCCCTTTTGTCACTGTTTTTTTTATTGTCTCAAACTACATCCAGGCCTTCTCTATTACCTGACCTCCTATTTCTGCTGTTTGCACAATTTTTAAGGCTGCACTTCACACACACGGGGGGGAAAAAAAAACCAACAAAACAAAAACTATTCTGTAACACCATTTACTTTTCCATGTATTTGTACTGTGGTGTCCTCAGAAGTTACCAGTTCATTAAGAATGGCAAGGTGAAGGAGATTAATGCATTGTAGGATGTGTGGAAAGAAACAGCTGA
>NW_010245135.1:0-9913 GCF_000690775.1 Eurypyga helias | reverse complement strand
TGCTGAACCACTGGTTTCCAAGTAATTTCATGCAAAAACAGTGGACACGAACATAATACGCAGGGGCTCACCTGAATAGGAACAGCTATCATCACACCATCTCCACTGTTCTTGTCATAGTTCCTTTCTCCTCCTCAACTTACTTTCATTTTGCTCCTATTTGACACACTTAATTATTCAGTCCTGTTGAAGGTTTCTGCTCAGTGACTGACAGTGCCAAACCAGAATATCTTTACCCCAACAGCAGCCATATAATAACTAACAGTCAAGATTACCAGCATTAAAAGTGAAAAAACACGATGCCATTTCAGAAAGGGATCAGGAAGATCCACTATACTACAGATCCTACAGAAGGTTTTTCTAGATTTGTTGTTTTAGGGGTTTGCTTTGTTTGTCTTCTTCAGCTCCTCAGACAGTTTGAATTTTGTACAATACTCCTCGGAGAATTACAATCACTGTTCCTCCTCTTGTACAGTAAGACACAAGGCGGTGGATTAGGTTTGCTCCATCCAGCAAAGCCAGGGGGAAAGGCTGCTTTCCTGAAACCCCAGCCTACGACGTGCAAGTAGCTTCCCACAAGCAATGAACCCGTTCAGTTTTGGTCCTGGACATTAAAGCTACAAACTAAAATGTTATGAAAGGCAAAGAAACAAGGCCATGTGGATACGCCCAGAACACTCCAATAAATGTCTTCAAAGCCAGGCTGGACCAGGCTTGGAGCAACCTGGTCTAGTGGAAGGTGTCCCTGCCCATGGCAGGGGGGTTGGAACCGGAGAGTCTTTAAGGTCCCTTCCAACCCAAACCATTCTAGGATTCTATGAACTGGACCTTTCTGAAAACTGCTAAATAGAATGAAGTGAAAATCCAGATCGAGCTTTTCATTTTTGTGAAGTTATAAACTGTAAGGACCTTGATAGTTTTCACCTGCTTTTTTCCTTTATTTGAAGAACAAAGGTTCTGGCTGTCAAAACCAAAACTGAGACTTCCCAGGTCTCTCCAGAAGAGTGTATCCTTTCCAACTTCACCACATCCTCAGTCTGACCCTAAAGAATTTGCACCCCTTTCTCTGAAGTTCTCTCTCACAAAGCTGTGGTACTAAAGGAAGCAGAGAGGTTGCACCTGTGAGCCGGGACTGACGTGCAGACCTTAAAGTTATACTTACTTCAGTTGCCTGTTCAGTTCTTCAACATAATTCTTTTGGTCCAAAATTGCAGCAATCTGTACATTTCTAAAGCAAGCACATAATAAAATTAGCTTTAACAAAATGATGCAGTGAACTATGTACTGAAAATATACATATGTATCATATGCAAATGGCCACCTTAATTGTGCTTTTTTTAAAGAAAAGGAAACAACATCTCACAATCATGAAGTCAGTAGCTTAGATGTTGTGGCATGAGTGAGACAAAAAACCTCAACGCTTTCACTGAAACCAATTTCTCTGCATGAAATGTAAGAACATACCCAGCCTCAAAAGAAAAAGGCTGTTTATTTTACTCTGCCACAACTCTAGTTCTTTGAAATACTGTCTAAATCCCAAGCCAAAGCCTTAAAGGTCAGCAGGCTCTTTTCCACTGCCTCCTCGCAGTCCTTCAGTAGTGCCCGTCGGATAAAGGAAGCAGTCGATGTTGCCGAGGCTCGCTTCAGAGCGCAAGCGTTCCTCCAGCTAACTCGCAGTACAGAGCCACACAGCATGCCGTTCTTCTCAAGACAGCGAGGTAAGGCAACTTCATCTTTAGGGAACCTGACTTATTTCTACAAACAACAGGGCAGCAGTCAAGAAACTATTTATTAGCGTGCAAAACCCAAAGTATTTAGTGAGGACATACCTCTCCTTACCACCAATGTCATCATCGCTCTTCAAATACATCGAGAAATCGATCACCCCAACCTAGAGGAAAGCGAATTCACACGTTTCGTATCATACAAATAACTGCTGTTGATATTCCCTGTCTCCTATCTATCCACATAACTACTACCACCTCAGTCACACCAGCTTTTTTAAGACAGGTCCAGTTTCAGCCAGAAGCTCAAAAAAATTAACTGTAGCATTTTAAACAAGATTGATTTTTTTCAAGTGTAGTCTCACATATCTGTTAAGAACTGTGTTACCTTTGAACAAAATTAACAGTGTGCCATGTACCAAATCCCAAAGAAAAGATGACTTCTTACCTCTGGCTGAGCTTAGCCAAGAATTTACAGGAAGATTTTCATCTGGGTGGTTATCAGATACTCCTCAACCCTACCCCTGATGGAGCAGACTTGTGATAATTTGTCTCAAGTGTTGCACACCTTTTTCTGTCACAGCACATGTCCCAAGCTGAGGTTTCCCTCATGTTTAGTTTTCCAATATTCCTTGCCAAATGTAACACTACCTTTCCAGACCTGCTGATTCCCCAAGGTGTGCCAACTCAAGTCCATTCAGTTTTTGTAAACCTTGCTAAATCTGAATCCAATTAATTTATTTTCTATTCAACTGTAATTTTATCATACACACCATCAGCAACATTACCATAAGTTCTGCTTCCAACTCTATTCACAAACCTCTAACAAAAGTATTTAACCACCTTTGCTTTACCAAAACCCTTCCTTTTTGGTCTCTAGCAGCCTCTTCACGCAAGTGTTTCAATTTCTCTGAACTACTGCTTCCAGTCTTCAGCTCCCTTTAGCTTTTGAATAAAAGTGACTTGTTAAGCTTAACATTTCCTTGGTTTATACAATACCCTCCTCTGTCAGTTTCTTATGATGATCTACTTGTTCTTTCTGCATCTTTGTAGAAAAGCCTCTTACCCAAAAGCTTTTTAAAAAACATGTTCTGCTTATTAACAAACAGAATTACTCTAAGCTCATGGTCACAGCCACTACTGCCTTCTCAAATCAAGTTTTATCCCCCCTCAAGCAGCAAAGCCACCCAGTGACCCAGATAACGAATGTGTAGCCAGCAATAGATGTTGAGATTTATAACGCACACATGTAATTCTCACTATTAGGAGGAGCACGCTGATAAGTTTGCCATAATTACAGGCCTTTCAACGTTATGTCTTCTGGTACGCAAGAGCAGTGCCTAAAACATCAGATAGTAACTAGAACGAACAATCCAAGACAAGTTTTCCCTTTGATTCAACAGCACACACACCCAAATTAGCTATAACTTTTTTTGCCATAGACATTGCTTTTTCACCAAATACAAGCTGAAATACAATAATAATCACTTAAACAATCACCAGTTTTTTCCACAAAGCAACTGAAAAAAAGGACGGAACACAGCCTACATTTATTTATAAATACTTGTGTATCTGCCTTTAAAAGGAATCCATCAAGATTTTCTTGGAAAAGATCAAAGGCCAAGTACTCTGCAAAGAAGGGGAAAGTTCTAAGTCTTGTTTTGCAGACTGAAAGCAGTCACCCTCATACAAGGTCTTCTGTTACACTATGCAAAGCAAGTTTTGTTTCAGGCCCTTGAAGCATTCCTATTATGTTCCAGAACAATAGTAAATTAAACAAATGGAATAAACTGATCATGGAACTATACTTCTCCCACAGAGGAAAAGTCTGAGTTATGCAATTAAGATAGAACTCTGCAATGCTGCTGTTGCATCCATCTGATGAAGCATGAAACTTGACTGTTGCGCTCTGATGTTTATCACATCTGAAGGGCTGACCCAACTGATAACCGAGGTTAATGCCGTACCCCCACTGACCCAGGAGCTGGATCACGCCCTAAACAGTCTCTAGTCAGATTTCTAACAAGTCACAATTCACAGAAACAAAATTCACCGTACATAAAAGTCCTATGGATTGCACGTACGTTACTTCACCTGTACTGACTTACTTGTGAATCTAGGTCTTCTCCCTTCACACACAGGTTAGCGTCTATCACATTGAGCCCAACCAATAGCCCAACAATAACTGCTCCTTCTTCCTCCATCATCAGTGCATGATACTCGTAAAATTCACTGTTCAAGAAGAAAATTGCATCTCATTGTTATATTCAGTATATTTACATGCAATAAATAAATAAGAAGTGACATCTAAATCTGAATTGTTTCCTCTTATTTTAACGTAACTTCAACTTAAAGATGAACTGGGTCTGCCCATACTTCCACCTAGTAATTTTATTTAAAAATTGAAAGTGCATATGCTTTGTCTCAGAGACCATCAAAAACCAAGGCGCTGCTTTTGCCTCCCGAAATCTGAGCCCCAAGCTGCTGGAGGGCTAGGAAATTTGGGGTCGAGACTTATTTTGCCTTAAAACAAAAAAAAAAAGCTCTTCCCTATACACTTGCTATTAGCCACTTTTGAATAGGATTCAGCAACAGATGGATGTTTGGCCACACTGAGCCTGGCAGTTCTTACGTTGTGAAGAAACGTTAAAGAACGCAAAGAAAAATGGTTAAAAAGTTAAGTTGCATGAAAAACGGTCTGGACTTCAAGGAACACAGGCTTGAAATTAAAGAAACAAAGAAAGAGATGAAATGGGTAAGAAGAGACACAGTAAGGGCTGAAACGCCAGAAAGGCTTTTAAAAGAAAAGGGGTGAGGGTAAGGGTTTGGGGTTAGTGTAACTAGCACTAAACAACGGAACACCAACATTCACTTCCGCCTCCTTGCATTTTTAAAATATTTCAGACTCCATGAAACAAACTGTGCTTTCAGTGGGAAAGTCCACAGCTGCTGAACACCAGTGTCATCCCGACAAACCACCATTAGCTAGGCATACAAGAAAAGTCTGAAAAATAGGTACAGGTTGAAGAACTGAAATTAAGATAAGGGTTTTTTCCCTTTGTGCTTCATCTGTTCCATCAGAAAGGACAGAAGAGAGCAATGCCAGTTTCAGAACTGTGAAAGGAAAGGCAAGTTCAAGGCAGAAGCCCCCCATGCAATGGTAGCCTAGCAGGAAACCATCATAGAGGTGAACTCATCTCCTCTCCACAGCTTTCGAGGCTGTATTCTGCAAGGTGGAGGAATGTAGCGGGAGCCCTTCCCCATCCCCCTCATTACCAAAGAACAGTCGGGCACGGTGCAAAAGGCCCGCAGACATGACGGCGAGAAAAGATCTCTTTGCCCATCAGCTGGCTCTCCATCCTGATGAGGCAGCAGGGTCTGGTCCCTCTACCCTCAGGACTGGAAGAATCAGCCCACAGCCCAGAAGCTGCACCCGGCTACACTAAGAGTATATTAAAAAGTAGCAAATAGAAAATACTAAGTTTTTTTTCCAGAGACTAAACCACTAAAAATCAATTACAAACAAAATCTACTCAATTGTTTACCTGAGAAGATCTCTCTGGATGATTAAACAGCGAAGATAGTCGGCCATTTTCTTCTGCATTAGTGCTAACCGTAACCAGGCCCGGGCACGGCCCAGTGGTGTTCTGGAAAAAAGGGCATGGAGACAAGCAGTCCCCAGTCAACAACGTATCACTTAACTCAGCGTCTTAAACATCAGTCCATTGGTACAGCAACTGGTTTTCTGAAAGGATATTTTAAACTATTAGTTTGAGTAACGCAGTCTGGGAAGCCATAATGTCTAGGCTTTGACTCCAGGCTTTGGGATTATCAGAAAAATTGTCATCTGCTCACCTGGGCTTGGGAGCAGACCCCGGAAAGAACAGGAATACAGAGAGCACAAGAGCCTGACAGTAAAACTGTAAAGCTCAGAGTGAAAACACACGACTTTCTACAGACTGTTGTGTGTGACTGTGCTGTGTTCTCAGCATGATAAGAATTTTTAAGAGTGGTGCTGTTTTCCCGTAAGACCCCTCCTCTTAACCTGACAGTGCCTGTAACACTAGTCTTGAGAGTCCTGTCCCTAGCTGAAGCAAAAGGTCTGCAAAAAAATCAGACTCCTTTCTGCAACTTGCTTCTGAATTCTTGAGAGGAATGGAGAGGAAAGCAACTGAACGTCCATCACAACTTGTCACACATGCCTGCCTTCCAAATCTATGCTCTGGGTCTACACAGCACGTCCTGAATTCTAGTCTTAACTCCTACTTCTTTACACATTCAGTGGTGTCTTAGAACCACAGTTGAAAGAAGATGAAAATGTACGTAACTGGCAAATATCAACAGCCAACAAATTAAACCTGGACTTTTAGATCCTCCTCGTCTAGTGCTCGTACACCTAAGTGGTAAGCACATAAATGCAAAAACACCCCGCTCCAAAACCCACGTGCTGTGTGAGGATAGGAAGAGTGTAACACACTTGGCAAATGGTCATATTTCACATTTACAAGGATAAATGATAATTTATATACCTATGTGCTCTAGACAAGGTCTAAAGCTGCAAATTATAACCCATAAACCAGGCACAAGGGTAACCAAACCCTTCTGGAATTTGATGTGCGGACAATTATAAAGCTAAATACAAAAGCAGAGTGCAGAGGAACGGGAGAAGATTGTAGTTCACAGCATAAATTTACATTTGAGAGGGACCCTCCACACGAGAATCTGCAAAGCTGCCTAGTGCCTTCCTCTTCAGTATGTAACCTTTTGTTTTCATAGAGCCTTTGCCCACTAGTTCCAACCCTCTGCTGCAGCTCAGCGCTGCAGCTCAGCACTGCAGGCTGTTTGGTACACAACCTGGTCCTTTTCACATCGTTTCTGTCCACCATTCAGAAAACTTTTCCTCCAGAAACATCAGAAAAGAACATGAAAATCCCACTTCTTTAGCTGCTTTGTGTGGATCATGAAAAGCTAGCAGGATTCACCTGTGCTCTCCTCAACATCACGTGTGAGCTGTTTAAAGCCGTGATTAATGCCAAATGAAATCATGAGACATCTGTAGAATCTCAGCCAGGTCCTGTGTGCCCTTGCTGTATTTTACCAATACTACTTACTTAAGGCCAGGCAAATCTCTGACACTTGCTGCTATTTCCTCAGCTTCTGGGTATAACTTCTCCACAAGTTCCAGAGGACCCCAGATGGTTTTATTGTAACTTAGAAAGGATTTTCTTACTAGGAAAAGAAAAATCAAGTAACTGAATTAATTTAAATTACCAGAGGAGCTTCCTTCAACGCAGCTGATGCAACAAATGGGTTAACTGCTGAGTCTAGACTTCCGGATAACTTCAACACTCACCAGTATCCAAAGCCATCTCGCCAATTACTTTGCTGTGAACATAAAACTGCTGTGCTAGAACAAAATAACATGGAAAGGATGACTAGCTACAAGCATAAGCTGCATACATACAAGCAGTTGTGGTGATCCCCTGACTGCTCACAACAAATGGGATACAAAAGAAGTCGACAGGCATGGAAATGTATGTTGTGAAATATTAATACTGACACTGTTAATTGTAAGAGGTGACAGTTTACATATTTTTTTCACTTCTTAAATCAACATAACACACTGATTTTATCTCATCTGAGAAAGAAGGAAGAAAAATGGCATGTTGGGGATAAGAAATACAGAGCTAGAGCAATTACCACACCTTTAAGGCCATGCTTCAGGCAGTGCTCCATGACAACAAAGAACTGCTGCAAAGGTGGGTAGTCAGAATCCAGAGTGCGGCCGAAGCTCAAAGCCGATTCAATGAGTCCTTTGATACTCAATTTGGCCATGTTCAGTAAATTTGCCCTTTCTACGGCCGTAGGGTCCTTTACAGCTAAGACAATAAAGAAAAAAAAAAAGTTACGGTTCAAATTCTAGAAGAGATGTCAAGTAATAAAATGCTTCAAAGAAAAACTTACCTTAATCTAGAGAAACTCAAAGGAATAATTTACTAAGTGGTATAAACCACCATGTTATAGAAAAGCATCCACTCCAACAGACGCCCCTACAGTTCTTGAAGGGTGAACGACAAGAGAGGGCTGGAAATGTCTGTTCTCAGGTACAGTGCTGTCTCAGTACATCTCAGCAGCAGTCCATAACTGCAGATTAACACAGGCATCAGTGCTGCACTCAAAAGCTCTGCTGCAGAACGGCAATCAGTGCCCTTACCCTGATATCAAAGCAGCACTCTTATTAATGTAAGGAGCTCTTTGCTGTATTCCAGTCTACCTACAGAAGCAGACATCGTATTACTTAGACACAATCACCTTCCGCTGTAGTCTTAATTTCACAGTGACATAAACACACGCTTTCCTTCTGAGGCCGTACACAGTCTCAGCCAGTAAAACTGGAGCAGTTGTAGGAAAATATTACATACTGAAACTTCAGTCTCTCATACAGCTCTGAAATATTCTCTACACAGGAAAGCTTAAAAGCTAAAGGTTTTACTTTAAATTAAAATGTTTTTGGTAAACCTGACAAAACATACAAAAATACATTTGGGGATCAAATCAAACCAGTAAAAAAAAAAAACAACCTATGGCTTTTAAAAATCCTCTCAACCTGACAGAACGGAGGAGGTTTCTCTTCTTAGAGCTCCTGCTACTGAAACCAGAGTGTTCAGGATATTCTTAGTTCATTTTCCTTTGTAATGAAGCAGTTTAAACATTCAGGCCACCCTCTATATTGCCAAACTGAAACAGAGGTGAAACAACCCACTGTTTATTCATCGTGATCAAAGTAACTTGGAAAGAAGTAAGAGTAGTTGATGATTTACTCTTTTCTGCAATTAAATCTAACAAATGAAGTAAAAACCAAACAAATGAAGAACAGAGGCCATCTTTTTTAAGACAGTGAAACACAGATGTCAAAATCTACACAGATTAGTGTCTGAGAAAAAAGGTGAGTCTCTTCCTCTGAAAATCTGAGTACTGGTATATGACCTTATCAAAACCTATAAAGAACTGTACACATTAAAACCAACAATGGTTGCTCAAACAGCAATAAAGTGACCTGTCTCATTTCTTGCCTAACACAGGTTTAGGTGTTAGATATTAGCAACTTCGAAAATCACTAATTTCCTGTATTCCTAACTGCCTGTCAAATATCCAACTATCATATTACCATACAACCTGACCCACCTCAGTTTTTTAGGGAAAAAAACCCAAACCAAGATAACGTACCTGAGAGAAGCTTAAAAACTACTTTGATAACCTCTCTGTTTACCAGTACTTCAACAGAAAACACTAAAAGTTAGAAAACACAGCCGACAACCAGCGACAGTGCTCTGGCAAAAGAGCTACCTGGTTAGGAGTCACAGCTCCCTAATTTGTCTCTTGACTCCCTGCCCACCCAACCGCTTAGGACTGAACTAACCCTACCAAGGGCAGCCTCAGTACCCCTGTCTGGAACTGGCGGAGGCTTGCAGCCACGGGAAAATTTCTGTTGGCACAGCTCACATCAGACTTCCTGCTTTTTTTATTAGGTCTGCTACTGATGTAGTAAATATGTTACTGTAGAAAAAGCACTGCTCGATTCAAACTTCAAATTAGTTATCCCTCGCTACATATCTAGTCTATCACCCCAAAGGCATCTTACAAATTCCTTTTTCAGGTGACCTCGTTTTGGCTTTTGGAGCTGATCCTCCCCACAGACAGACTTCCACACTTACTGTCAGCCCTCTTGCCTGGTCTTTCTGAGGCAGAAATACATCTCACGTCGGGTTTAAAGCACAGTCTACCTGCATATAGCTATTTTTCTTCACCTGTTTTCTGAAATAAATAAATAAATGAATAACATCAGGGTTCCAAATTTCACATGGCCTGTTTCGCAGTGACTGCGGCTCAGGGCTGTATGGGGTGGACTGTACATGCACGGCGCAAAACGGCCTCTGAAGGGCTCTTCTCACCCCAGCGCCGCAGCCCCCGAAGGGACATGTGCAGGTGGCAGTGATGTCGCCGGCCTCACCAGAGCCTGGGTAGCACAGGAGCAGCCAAACCCTTACTGCCCGCAGCGTTTGCGCAGAGAAAACCCCCAAACCAAGCCAGGCGTGCATCCGCTACAGGCTGGGCAAGGTCTCGCCGTGCCCCCGCCCGGCAGCGGCACACGGGTGCCCTCTCCCAGCACAGCGCGCCGGCCAGCACGA
>NW_010245134.1:1758-5396 GCF_000690775.1 Eurypyga helias | reverse complement strand
GTCACCGCAAATTCACCCCCCACGCTCCGTCCCCTCGAATCCCACCGACGCAGCCAGCCCCAGGGCTCTTCCAGGGGAGCGGGGACATCCCAGCCCTGCGTGCCCCGCTCCGGGCAAACGTGAGAGGGGCCGAGGAGCTCGCTGCGAAGGGCGCTGCTGCCGGGCAGCCGGGTCTCCGGGAAGTGCTGGCCACCAGCCGGATGCACTGTCCAAACCTGAAGTGTTGACTGAGGGAGGTGTCTCTTGCCACGTACCCATCCCGCCCGAATACTTGTCGGTCGTACCGCATCGATTCGGTAACAGCAGGGTGATAGCTTCTTTGTGTACGTTGGCGGCTTCCTCCGGTACATTTTATCCTATATGAAATGCTTTAGGTGACTGGAGTGTCTCTCCGGCAGTTTGTTAGTCCTACACAACACAGCAGGCAAAAGTACTTACACATATTTTCTTGGCTCTGAAGAACTGATGGGAAAAACGAACTGTGAAATAGATAACCTTAGTTTTATGTTTGTTTGGTTGTTATTTGGGGTTTTGTTTGTGTTGTTTGGGGTTTTTTTTTAAATCATGTTAAAAAATGTATGTATGAAGAAGTATTAGTAAGTGACTTTATTGGTTAAATAAAAAATATCTTATTGGAAATATTAATTTTATGTATGCATCTCCATGGTCTTTTACATGTTTTGTTACAGAAGACTAACATCATCTTTTGTTTAAAAAATTATACGTTGATCTATTCATTCTTGACTGAAGTCAGTGTCATGTTTTTAACCAAGCAAAAGAGTTAAAGACTCAGACAGAACAGCCAACTTGTGGCTTTTGGTTTCTTTTTTTAACTAGGTTTGCTCAGTGGCCTGGTCAGTTTGGCATCTACTAGCTATCATCTCGGGGCTTCTTAGTAACATAGTGAAGTAAAAATTAAGTTAGTTACAGAGAACCCAAATTACTATTTTTGTTGCACTGTGGGAAGGAGTGGAAGACAGACCAGTTTTCCTCCTTCCCATAACTGCTATTGCCATTTGTCTTTGCCCCTTTTTTGGGTGGGGCAATACCAGTGGCAGCCTGGATATCTCCTGTCAAAATAGGAACAAGACATAACTGCCCTCTCTGTAATGTTTCCCCAACATCTGTGGTTCTAGGTGACCAACTGCGTTGATTTGAGTTGTTCCTTTTTGCTTTGCATAAATTTGTTGCTAGTCTATTTGCTCCAAGTACAGACAGGGCTGTCTCTTTCTTTGGAATCAATGTGGAGAATCATATGCATAATAGGAATTGCTGATCAGGTACCTGCCAGCACTGATGAGTTTCTCTTCCCAATCTGCTCATTTCTGTGCTATTTTTTAGGAGATTTGAAAGTGCCTCGAGTTTCTAAACCATGAAGTGCTAGATTTTGTCCACTCATGTAAAGCACAGCATTACTCACTTCCTGTCTTACTGTTGTCCATTTTTTTTCCCAAGATTTGCTGATATCATGTGCCATAGGAAATAGTTCTGCTTACAACAGAGAAATCATGTCAGAAGACAACTGACAGTTACTTAGTAATTAAATTCTATAGTCAAATGACTATCTGATGTTGGGTAAGATTATTCAGCAGTGATATGTAGCTGGAAAAGAACCAGTCAAGTGAGGAGAGGAGGAAACCAAAGACACCTTTGGGAGATTTTGACAAAGATTAGTTTAGCAGTCACTGACCTAATAAACCCCAGTAAATCTCAAAGTTCTGTGAGGAGACTTGCTTTGCTTTACGCTTAGAATTTAAACAACTTAAAAGTTTAAGGCCAATTAGGGTGTTAAGCTGTGATTTCAAGCTCTGCACTTAATACTCAGATGCATTTGTTATCTTAGAAACAATACTGCAATCAGACAAACAAACAAATCCCTTGGTTATGATCCAGAGATTATTTTCTGGTGCTTAAGTGAAAATTAGACACTAATGCTTCTAAGTTAAAACAGCACTTTACAGCTGCTATGGACTTGCTTGTCATCGTGGCATTTTTAGGGGCAGCATAAAACGATTTTAACAGAGGCCTAAACCAATCTAGCCAAGAAAAGAAGGAAGCTGCACAGTTGAGTGAAATTTAAATTTGGGTTCAGCGCATGTTTATAGTCCTAGAATTTTAAAACAAAGCCATAAATACTTTTTACAATATATGGTTACTGTATACTTTAATGTAGTATCTATAGTATCTGCCTGTCATGAACAGGGCTTTGCTGTAGAAAAATAGTAGTAGTGCTCATTTTGAAAGAGCGTTTTGAAGCATTTACATTAGAATACGTAAAAAGAGAAGGCTTTTGATTTTGTATGTACTTTTTTTAATCCCAAAGAAACCGCTGAAGAAGATAGTTTACAAAGTTGTATTCTAGCTATGTGTTCTGCACTGCTGCATCTGAATTTCTCCATCTTATTGTGTTATCATCCAGTTACAGCTTCTAAATCTTCTGTAGTAATTACTGGGGCAGATTATGTCCAGTATTTGCTAGAATAATCTATGCCCTTAATGTTTCTAAAACTAAGACTCAGGAACTGAATACAGTCAGTATTCCTTTTGCAACTTTTTTTTTTTTTTCCTGTAGAACCGCGTTTTCACTGGCTGAGCTTCAAAGAATGTACCCAGAGGAACAGTATCTGGGGTTTGTGATTCTATTGATTTTAGGTGTGTGTGCCCTATCTAGGACTGTTTTCAGTCAGAATTTGTCGTGCAAGAGATAGGCAAGTATTTTTTCTAGCAAGTGTAGAGATAGAAACTGGCCAGCTGATTCTGTTTCTCCTTTTCACGTGAAGCCTTAGTCTTTAACTTCTGGACTTTTTATTTTATAATTTGTTCTTTTATTTAAGCCAAATGCTAATATTCTTGTAAACAGTAGCATAGTTAGGTAAACTTAAGCAACTGTTTTTAATTTCCACAATTCTGAAATGCTTTTGAACATCCTTGACTGGGTGGGGAGCCTTTGTATTCCATGTTCATGTATGAAAATTTCACTCCAAATCAGACGTTCCTTAGTCTGTCACAACAGGTGGCAGTACAAGTAGATGTTCTTCTGGGATGTACTTCTAAGAAGTGGAAATGGTTTTGTGCAGTAATTTGGGTTTTTTTTGGTAGAAAAATCTCAATTTCCATGGTGGTAGAAGACTAGAATATCACTTACCAGAATGATTATTTCAGTAGCTGATGTTTTAGTAGCATCTATATTTGTATTCATGCAAAGAAAACAAAAAGCTTTGTCTAGAATTTTAGATTCAGGAATAACTGTGGAGAAAGTAGCACTTCTTACAGGTAAAGTATCCCAGCATATGTAATCATGTATAAAAAAGGTATGTAATCATGTATCTAAAAAAGTTACTGTTGCTAACTTGGAAAGAACAGTTGATTGTCAGGTCTTTTTTTCCATAAAGAACTTGTTCAGTATTTCTGTTCACACACATCCACTTTCTGATCAAGGGAACATTAAGGTCTTGATGAAAGGATTGTATATTTATATCTAAGAAAAAAATAGACAAGCATTTTAGTGAGACTGATTCTGAAGTTACAGAATAAATTAGATTAATGGTAAAGCAAAGTTGTGTAGTTAAATAGTTATGATTAGAATCATTCTTAAAGGTTACTTTTTTCCTACTTTTCTCTTTTAAATTTTTTTCTTA
>NW_010245134.1:0-1722 GCF_000690775.1 Eurypyga helias | reverse complement strand
ATGTTCCATAAGAAACATTCTCTGGAAACATTAGAACCCTATTTATCATTCAGATATGATAAAATTGTCGTAAAATCAATTTTTCTTTTACAAACTGAGGTCAAGTATATTGTTGATATTAACCCAAATAAAATTCTCCTTACTCTCGTGGTCTGAAAGAATATCTGCTGACTTGGGTTATCTTGACATTTTAATGAGTTCTTTTCTTTTTTTTTTTAAATGATTGCCTAGAGTGTTGTTCAGACCAAGCTAACAAAAAGTCAGAGTTGTCTGCATGCTGGCTGCTGTGCTGAAGCTTTCTTGTAAGCCAGAGTTTTTGCAGATGATCTGACATCAGAGTTAGTGTGTGGCATAATGTAACATAGATTGTGTATTGCATTCACACACTGCCTGTGTGATGTGGTTTGTAGTGTGGCAGCTGCTTTTTGGCATCTTTTTAGAAGGTTTTTGTAGTACATATTAGTGTTCTGGTTATTTTCTTCTTAAAAAAAAAAAAAAAATCCCTAAAATCTAAATACTGATGTTGAGGGATAATTATTTCAAAGTGCTGTAAAAATCCTGACTGCTATTAGTGAAAATAACACTAATGAATAGAAGATTAAACACTTTGCTAAACAGTCACCTCAGGGAGTTTAATCATGCCACATATTTCTTCAGCATGTCCTGGAGGATGGAACAGTAGCTTGGTCTGTGCTTACTGACATTGCTATGCCAGAAAATGTGTGAGGCATTTGTGGGGAATAAAGATTGTATTTCTGACTACAAAATCATCCTGGTAAAAACCCCGAGGTAGACATGACAAAAATTCTTTGGACAATGTAGTCTGTGTTCTGGAAACGGCTACTATTTTGTGTGACAAAGAGCACTTCTCTTATAGCAATTTTCCTATGAGATACCTTGTCAATAATAACTGTCCTCAGCCTTCGTCTGTTTCCAAGATCTTGCTGTATGTTCCCGGCAAAGGAGCCCATGTTTGCCCACTTCCCCCGCTGCTGCACAGGCTACCGCTTGATCCTGCCTGCAGAAAAGAACCATCACTTGCACTTGTTTCTGTGCACAGCACACTGCCATGCGTGCTACTGGAGGGTACTAATATCCATTGAAAGGGTTAAGTTGTGTTGCTTGGCTTGCACAACCCATGTAACTCAGGTGTATTGCCTTTTCTTTTCTGTGGACAGATGTTTCACCTGTGTCACCTGTGTTTCTGGCAGCCTGCTGTAGTTAGACCTGAGCAGCCAGCACAGGTTTATCTAATACAAGGAAATAATGTTGTCAAAGTGTGTGAAACCAAATGCTGAATAAATTGCTATATGTTTTTGGTTGCTAATGAGGTCTGCTTATTATAGTCTTTAATGACTTATTTGTCTGAAGACAGATGCATGCACAACACAGGCAGTGCAAGAAATATTCTGGGTGGACTTTAGATTTTGGTTGTTTTGATTTACACAATCTTGACTGTTGTGTTGTGGTGATCATGATTATTCTCAGGATTTGTATATGCTCAATTTACACAGGAAATAATCCCCCCCAAAAAACCAACCAACCAAACCCACAAAAAAATCAGTAATTTAGTTGAAGTTTTGGGTAAAACGTACATATGTACTTTTGATCTTTTGTGAAGAAAAGGTTAGTGTGTCAGCATCAAATCAGCTGCAAGTAAAAGTCTGAAGCATGTGCTAAAAGTCAGTGGAAGAAATCTTCGGTATTTCTAGTCCATTTATT
>NW_010245133.1:0-1800 GCF_000690775.1 Eurypyga helias | reverse complement strand
ATCTTTAAGGTCCCTTCCAACCCAAACCATTCTATGATTCTATGATTCTATAAGTTTAGCCCACACATTTTTAAACAACCAGAGTGGACACAGAAGTACTTTATCAGAAGTTACAAATTTCCATCAAGACAGTGTTTTATTTTTATTTAGGTTTAAATAAACCAATAGCAACACTGTTCACCGCAGATAGTCAATCATGAGGGTCCCCGACTACAGGCAGCTATGGTCCTTCCCATGCCTCCACATGATGCCCTACACCCCTGACCTACCAAGCAGCCTCCTCACATGCATTTTCAGCCAAACCATCTCCCTGATCCAACGTGCTTAAGCTTCTACAGGAAAACAGATCCACAGAAAGGAGAAACAGGACCAAGAAGCCACTTCTTAAAATGGCTTAAACTGAGAGGGGTTTGCACCAGGGTGCAGGAGCCAGCCCTCTTGCAAGTGAAAAAGATCATGTTTCATTGCACCAACATGTATCCCTCCTCAGCAATTAATGGTTCAACCTTGTTATCACTAGTGCTGACCAGACATGCACACCCAGCTGTTCCAACCCAAGGGCAACCTGAACCCCCGTGGGGGTTTAATGGGAAATGCTTAAGCATCTTCCTTAGTTGTGACATGGTTAAGTGGTATCAGAATCTCCTTATAACAATACAAAAATAACTGTTGTGCTACCAAGATGTGCAAAACATTCTCCTGAGTTTTCTCAGGGCAAAAATCACTGCTTGCAGCACTTGCACTCCCTCTCACCAGTCTGACCTTCCATGAAACTTGGAGCATATTCTTAACTATAAATTATGGGTTTATTTATGTATTTAGTTTTACCTGCTAGGTGAAGGCTTGGACAACTGTAAGAGGGGCAGGTAAGCAGCTGGGAGAAAAGGTCAAGCTGTAGGAAGCGAGTACTGTCTGGAGCAGCACAAGGGCCATCACACTCCCTTCCCCACCATTTAGTGTGCTGCTGTCCCCTTCTGGGGACATCCATGCCAACGCTGGCCCCAGCATGGCTCCAGCCACAGACTGGGGCTCCTAGTACCCTGGCAATTCAGGACAAGTTACCACACCTTGCTGTCACTCCAGGAAACACTGAAACCTCAAAACTGCTCTTGTTTTTCACTGACATAAATTATTGTTTCAATTTTAATTTCTGTAAAAGCAAAAGAAAATCACTGGGGTGTCTTTAAACGTGCAAAGCCTCCACGTACTGGACTACTGGAGCTCAGTCAGTGCAGGCCGCAGCGGTGGTTGCAGCTCCTACCATGCCTAGGCACTCGACTGAGGCAAGCAGAAGTTCCCGGACTCCAGGGAGCAGAGGAGCCGGGCAGCCCACGTGGTACCGGCAGCCCCTGCGAAAGCAGCTGACGTCACTCGGGGGTGGTGCTGGGAGCAAACGCGGGGAGATTTAAACCTGTTCCAGGGAACGTGAGCAACTTGAAGTGTGCTGCATTAGTTTGTGTGGACAGGGCACCATCCCCTCTGGGCTCAAGAGCCCACCTCACCTCAGCCAGTGGTTATCGCCCTCCAAGAAGAGGACAAAGCAATGGTTTCTACCTGGCCAAAAGCCATTGCCAGAAAGACCGTGGGGACCCAGATGGAGCTCCCACAGACTTGCAGCTGTCCAGGTCTCTGGCTGCTAGGACTGCCTGAGCCTGGTACTGGTACCGGAGAGCAGCAGCGACAGCCCTGTGTGTGGTATGACCAAATAAATGACCTGCTTAGCCTCGTGGCAGAAGTGAAAGCGGAGGTAAAAAGGTTAAGGAATATCAGGGAATTTGAGAGGGAGATAAATTGATGGAG
>NW_010245132.1:0-9613 GCF_000690775.1 Eurypyga helias | reverse complement strand
CTCCCTGTCCCTTCTTCCACCCACTATAGGCTCGGTTTTCTATAGGCTCGGTTTTTGGTTTTTTTTTTTTGCTCACTTTGTCCAGGAGCTGCTTGTTCCTGGACAGCAGGCCTGCGGCCACTTTTACCCAACTTCCTCATTGTTGGGATGCATCGCTCCTGAGCTTGGAGGAGAAGGTCCTTGAACACCTGCCAGCTTTCCTGGGCCCCTCTTCCCTCCAGGGCTTCTTTCCCAGGAACCTTTTCAATCAGTTCCCTGTAGAGGCTAAAGTCTGCTCTCCTGAAATCCAGGGTAGCAAGCTTGCTGCGTACCCTTCTCACCTCTGTATGGATCTCAAACGCCACTATTTCATGATTGCTGCAGCCAAGGCTGCCCTTGAGCTTCACATCCCCCAGCAGCCCCTCCCTGTTGGTGAGAACAAGGTACACTCGTCAGCTCCTCTATCACTTGGGTAAAGAAGTTGTCATCACTGCATTCCAGGAACCTCCTGGTTTCAGCAGTTCAAGACTTGTAAGATGGTAGAGCAAGACTGTATGGTGAAACTTGAATTTTCTGAGATGCAACAGTATTGACAGCCTTCTGAAGTCTAAGGTGTGAGGGGGAAAAAACAATTTGGACTTCATATATAACCTTTATTCTGAGGCATCTTACTGAAAGAAATACATGCCTTTTTTTTTCTTTTATTAGAGAGGTATATATTTTAGGCTGTAACTACACCAAATCAAATGCTTATGGACCATAATGGCTATTTGGATAGCTGAGAAGACATGAATAAGTTTCAGCTATTGTTCTTTAACACCCACATCGCCATGGGTGCTTTAGAGATACGAATGCACAAAAACATGGGAGGGGGGGTGGAAATACAGTGGAGAAGTGCATATAAAGCCACCTAATTCTCCACCCCTTTTTTTATGGTCAATTTCTAATGCTTTCAATGAATTTTTAAATTGGAGTTGAGAACTAATTCAGAATGTGTTTAAAAGTAGGTGTATATTTAGACACCTAATTTAGTGTTGGTCATTCAAATGATTCCTGCTTGATATTCCTTAACATGATATATATACGTATATGTGTATTCATGTCTGTATAAGTCCTTCAATCAAGCTACATACGCTGGAAAAAAAATTAAAAGTACTTAATGTTTTGGAGATTTAACATTAAAGAGCATGTAAAAAATAATTGGTGAAGGAAAGACATTTGACACATCTATATAAATACTAAAAGAAAGTAACAAAACTTTACTCTTCTGGGCTACTCTCTTAAAAATAAGGGAAAGCTACAGTCAATAAATTCTTATTAATACTATGCGCTTTGTCTTATCCAGTCAGTGTTTCATTTGGTTTCATTGTAATTTCCATTGGCTACCAGTAGTAGCTAGCACAAATGAGTCTCTAGAGAAGAAAATTCTGTTATGTATCTTAAGCTATCCTGCACCTATTATTTTAGGGATGGTTTTTAAATGATAATTATATTTTAATGTGCTCTTTATGTTGTATTGCACACTTTAGCCCAACAAAGGCCTTTGCTTTAATAATACTTTAAAGTGGATTCTACAAATTATATTTTTAGAATTATTTATTCCTACCACCACATTTGTTGTAGAATTCTGAATGAAATAAATGTTAAATATCACATTTAAAAAAAAAAAAAAGTAATTGAATTTCCAGTATAATTAGGCAGTAGTAGATTGTTAGTTTAGCTATTGGGGATATCAGGTATATGGAAATGAATGAAGAAAATATGAGAAGCTATGTCCTGCCTGCTTGACCTCCTGTTGACATAGTTATATCTATGACAGTTACTAGTTTTAATTAGTGCCTTTTCTGTTTTGTTTTGGGTTTGTTGTTTTGGGTTTTTTTTTTTTTTTATCCATGAGAGAATTAGAAGGTTTTTGTATCTGAGAGGAACATCTTTTAGTATACAGTACCGTTTTAGTACCCAGAGGTGTTTAAAAAAACCCAGACAAGCTGTTCGAGCTTTGCTCTCAGCTTAGCTGTCTGATGCTCTTCGTAAGAGGAAAATGTGTTTACACCACAGAAACAAGGAAGAAAGAAGTGTGACAAGTTACAGTTGTCTTGCAGTGAAAGTAAAAAGGAGTGAATTTGATGATGTAAAATTTGGTTATAAAAGACCTTCGAAGACTTAGTTTGAAGTTTTAGAAGGCAGGCATTCTTTATTGCAGCGCTGGATGCACGGAGGATATCTCCTCCTAACGTGCATACCTCATGGTACACAAATTAAAGCTTATATTATACAAAGGTATGCATACTCATTACATTTTCCCAGAATGATCGTACATATTAAAAAAATTCAGTGAAATAATTATTATATGCTCTGCCCTATTGCGCATGCCATTGGACCACTCCGTGGGTCCTGAGTGGTCTTCTGAGACCCCTGGTGGTCACTTAGCAGTTGTCATTTTGGTGAACTCCTGGGTCTTTTACCATATACGGGACTTTACTGGTCTTATGCCTCGTTGACAACTTGCAGAGTCTTATGCAACCACAGGTGCAGTTATGCTTGGTTAATGGCTAAGTAAGTTTCATTATCTTCAGTTCTCAATACAGGACAGTCCCATCTTTGCAGTTACAGGGTTCCTATTCTTCTTCACATACAAAGGTTTAGCAAGTCCTCTTAAAAGGTAATGATACCCACAAGTTTTTCACAATTTTTCCCATTCTACAAAGCCAGTTAACAAGCAGAGTAAAGCCATAAGTTTGGGTAATATGTATCAAATTTTTTACCTTGTCTATATTGTGTACTTTTGAGCCTTTGTAGTAGTTTAAGTAGTGCAGAAAACCCTTTCTCTGTATTGGTATATATGTATGTGTTTCCTTGCTGAGTTACCTATAAGCCTCCATGACATGGACTTAATTTGGATTCATTTCTTTTTTTCCTCATATTGTGTTGTGCCTGGAAGATGATGCAGTGTCATGTGGATGCGTGTGATGACATGCAGCCGCCAGAGTTGGTGAGTGTGCTCATGCTTATATTTGACTGGTTTAATAGTCGATTTTTGAGAAAAATTATTTGAATTGGTTAAGTGACAACTGGAACTTCTTGAGATTGAATGTAGTCAGTGGCAGCTTGCACCTATTGAAAAATCCCAAAATGGCTCTTCTAACTCAGGTTATTGGCAGTTTATGTCCCAAACAGTAAATCCTGTACATGCACTTGATGTTCCTACAATGGAAGTATATAGCAGCACAGCCAAGAGAGAAGCTTTTCTGTTTTATCGTCTCTTTTGTACCCTATTTTAGTGTTTTAAGTTGTCACTTTCACTGTAACTCTTGCTTTTCCACACCCTGTAGGTACACCTATTTAGGAATATGTTTTATGTTAACTTCATGTTGTGTTTTCTCTTATTTCAAACAAGGAATGTTAAAAATATTTCTTTACTTATAATTGTGGATAAACTATTCATATACCTGAAAGTATTCCATTTGATTTGTTTTTATCAAACTTTTTACTCTTAGGGAGTTTAGGAAAGAAAATTCAAAGGGTATCAGCAAGTGTTTATGCTGTCCAGAAGATGGCAAAGTGCCCCTAAATATTAAATGTTAGTTCCTAGCTTCCATAAACGCTGCAGTTATAATTACTCATCTGCTGTCAAATTCATTTGCTGTCTTGTAGTCTGGGAGGAGTCTCCTTCTCTGGAGACTTTCAAAAGCCGCCTGGACTTGTTCCTGTGCGATCTACTCTAGGTGATACTGCTCTGGCAGGGGGGTTGGACTAGATGATCTGTAGAGGTCACTTCCAACCCCTACCCCTCTGAATCTGTGAGGAGAAGCAGCAGAAAGGTTCAAGAAGCCCTGAGGAGAAGGACTTGGGGGTACTGGTGGATGAAAAGCTGAACATGAGCCGGCCGTGTGCGCTGGCAGCCCAGAAAGCCAACCATATCCTGGGCTGTATCCAGAGAAGTGTGGCCAGCAGGTCGAGGGAGGTGATTCCGCCCCTGTACTCTGCTCTGGTGAGACCCCACCTGGAGTGCTGCATCCAGCTGTGGAGTCCACAACATCGGAAGAATATCAACCTGTTGGAACGAGTCCAGAGGAGGCCACGAAGATGCTCAGTGGGCTGGAGCACCTCTCCCATGATGAAAGGCTGCAAGAATTGGGCTTGTTCAGCCTGGAGAAGAGAAGGCTCCGGGAAGACCTTATTGCAGCCTTCCAGTACCTGAAGGGGGCCTACAAGGAAGCAGGGAGAGGACTTTTTGCAAGGGTCTGTAGTGACAGGACAAGGGGTAACGGGTTTAAATTGAAAGTGGGGAGGGTTAGATTAGATATCAGGAAAAAGTTCTTCCCGGAGAGGGTGGTGAAGCACTGGAACAGGTTGCCCAGAGAAGCTGTGGATGCCCCATCCCTGGAAGTGTTCAAGGCCAGGCTGGACGAGGCTTTGAGCAACCTGGTCTAGTGGAAGGGGTCCCTGCCCATGGCAGGGGGGGTGGAACTAGATGATCTTCTAAGGTCCCTTCCAACCCAAACCATTTTATGAAGAAAAGGTCTGTTCATTTTAAAAAGTTAGCCCAAAAAAGGGATGGAAGAGTATGTGTGTGGAATACACAGCTCTGATCAGCCTCTGTAATGGAGTGCAAAATATAAAAGTACAAAGGATACTGCTTAGAACTCAATTCAATCTCTATTATGTTGGATTATGGTCTGTATTGCTAAGCAACGTGATTACAGAACACAGGTTGCTTAGATCAGCTGAACAATTTTATTTTTCTGAATAACTTCCATTTTGATGCAGCTCCAAAAAGCTAGAAGGAAATAGTTTTTTGGAAAAATTTGTTGCGTTACAACTTCTGCAAACAAGTAATTCACACAAATTCCTGTTTTTCAGCGATTTAAATTTAATTTAAATTCTAGAGAAGCATGCACATCTGTTCTCTGCTGCTACAGGAAGATATTAAAATGGGTCTTTGTGCATTTTAAAAGGCATTAGATCAAATTAAGCACTTTATATAAAGTACCAGTCTACAAATTTTGAAAATAAAAGCAGTCAAGAGTGCTGCATTGCAGTGATTTGGATTTGGTATATGGTAGTTTTAGCAGGATAGCAGTAATTAGTGTCATGATTGTCCCTTCTAAGAGACAAAGGATTGTAGCATAGTCTCAACGGAGAGACCAATTATAAAGTTATTAGAGTTGACTTGGTTTTTCCTCAAGATATAAATGGAGTAGGACGGTTGACAGTTACCTGTCGCTGTTGAGACGGACGCGACACGCACGGAATCGTGCACCAAAGCCAAAGGCCAAAATGGACTCTTTATTGTTTATACAAGCCCGTTTTATATCTTTCTTAAGAATGTGTGTTCATACATGATTGGTTCACTCAAAGGACCAACAGTTCATGATAGGACGATCTCTTCTTTGTTGCATCTTCGTTAAACTTCTTCTCCTTGCGGAGGCAGTACCTTGCTCTTGTTTACTCAGCTCTTCTCGGGACTTTCCAGACTCCTTAAGGGTACACGGTTATCTGCTCAAGGTTAATGTTAGCTTACATTCCAATCCCTCGGACCAGCCGAGGTTTCCCACAGTTACCAGGTAAACATCTTGTCCCAAACTGAGACTTTATTTATCCTGAACTGTATAGGAAGTAGTAATAAGGCTGAATTCTGATCTTTGATTTGAATGTAGTTTTAGTCCAAGAGTCAGATCACCATCAAGAGCTGTTTACCAGCTGAATTGATAAGTTTGCTTGGTAAACTGGTATGGCTGGATCTTGATGACTTAGAGAATTTAACAGAGCAAGCTAAGAGGTTTTCATGAGGTATTCCACCACCATCACCTTTGTTCCTGGTCTGTTCTCTTCCCCAGTCTGCCTTTAATAACAATTTAAGGTTGTGGGTTAGGATTTTTGCATGAAATAGGCTCAAAGTTAACAGTATGATACTTGAGATGAAAAAACATGTTAATGAATCATGGCTATTTGCTATTTAAGCATTTTCTTTCTCTTTTTTCTTATAGTTTGAGGGTGGCTCTGGATATGGTAAGTTTTTTATAGATAACTTTGACATGCACTTCACTGGTCAGTAAGAGGCTTGATGCATACGTTTAAATCAGACTATTCTTACACAGGGGGCCGTGGTTCATATGGAGATATTGGTGGACCCATCATCACAACACAAGTAACGATTCCCAAAGATGTAAGTGAAGCTGATTTGCTTTCCACTTGTGTTTAAATGAAAGTCACAGTCTTTTCTCAGACTATGTAGGTCAATCAAAAATATTTGGGATGCTTCACAAGTACTTATAATATAAAGCAAGTGTTTCTAAATCACTAAAAGTTTATTCTTAAGGATGTTCGTTTTGTCTTCACTTTAGAGATGCACTGAACTATTTTTTTAATTGTTAATTTTCAGTAATAGAGGTGGTCTACATAACTTGTTTTTACAAACAAGCATTTGGTTCTTCCAACTTAATCTTACCTGTGTTTATATAATAAATGTTACAGAGGATGTTTTGAGGCTGTAAAAGAGTAAGCTTCCATCGTAACTCTTAAAACTAAATTGATGTAAGCTACTTGAACAGTGTTTTTGCAGAGAAAGTTATATCAAGAAATCAATGCTTTATTTTCTCCCCTAGTTGGCAGGATCTATTATTGGAAAGGGAGGCCAGAGAATCAAACAAATACGTCATGAGTCAGGAGCTTCAATCAAAATTGATGAACCACTAGAAGGCTCAGAAGATCGAATAATAACTATTACAGGAACACAGGACCAGATACAAAATGCTCAGTATTTACTGCAGAACAGGCAAGTTGAAGCTTAATGTTGTCCTTACTGTCAGTTTTAAACTGACTTTCCTACTACATTCTACTGAAGTCGCTCTTCTCTGCAATATAGTTTTTATAAGGCAGGATTTAAGTAACTATTTAACTTCTGCAGTGGTAGTTTTGCCTTGATTCTCTTTTCTCTGTTCTAACTAAAATGAAGATTCCCTCAAAATTAATCTTGATGGAAGACACCTTAACCAAGCAGTCCTCTCAATTCTCTGGTGAAAATTGCTGCAAAAAACCTAGTTTTAATAAATTACACAGAACCTTTAGAAAATATAGAAGATTTCAGTGGATGTTGGTCTAGTTCTGTGTGGAAGACTAGTGATTTTGCTGTTTTTAGATAACTTAACTGACAACAAATCACAGTCTGCCATATGGCACAGACCATGCCTCTACAAGACAAGTTGAAACTAATTGGTGCTGTTATGCAGCATTTCACACCTTGCTGGCATTATTTCTATTCTGCAAATATTAACAGTTTCTGACTTAGTTTGCTTAGTTTTGCTTTAATAACATGTTGGCTATCATAGCATTTGTTAATGTTCAAATTGAATGTTTGGCTTTAGATTACTAATATTTAAATGTGCTTAAAAATAATTATATGCCTATAATTATTAGCCATTAATCTTTAAAGATTTTTTATTTTTAAATGTATTGGGAATTTGTAGTTTAATCTTTAAGAATGCCATTGTGAATACTGATGTAAGATGTATGGTCAATTATTCTAATACATGCTTTTTTCTTTTTCTTTTATAGTGTGAAGCAGTATGCAGATGTTGAAGGATTCTAATGCAAGATTATTTTTTCTTTTTTATAGTGTGAAGCAGTATTCTGGAAAGTTTTTCTAAGACTAGTGAAGAACTGAAGGAGTCCTGCACCCCTTTTTTTCTTTTTTTTTTTTTTTTATTAATATCTGCTTCTGTTTAAAAAAGCCAACATTCCTCTGCTTTATAGGTGTTCTGCATTTGACGTGTACATCACCAGATGTAATGTTTTAGTTCATTACAAATATTTGGGGAAGGGAAAGGCCACAGAAGGGAAAGGCCACACAAGACTAACACTGAAATTTTGAAACAGCAGCAGAAAGTGTATTTTATTTTTGTTCATTGTTGGTGGTAAATTGTAATGGGTTTTTGTAACTATTGTAAACACCCTGCTTTATGCCCCTTTTTTTTTTTTTTTTTAAGAGGGGAGAAGATTGGTCATCCACATGCCCCCTGGCATCCTTTGAGAGCAGGGTGCAGAATGTGATGCTCTCTTCTTTTTTTTTCTTTTTTTTCTTTTTTTTTTATTTTAGATATTTTTAAATAAATTTAGGGAACCTGTTATTGGTGGTCATTTTTGTTATATACATAAGTAATATCTACAATGGATACACCCTTCCACCTCCCCCCACACCCACCCCTTTCCCAAGAAAATGCATAAATTTAAAGTTGCTGTTAAGCTTGCTCATCTGCTTCTTTGATAGATGAAGTTACATGTTTATGGCAAATTAAAGACACAGTGTGAAAACAGTGGCTCAGCTTTGCTATTTTGAGAAAAAAGTACAAAAAATATTAATGCAAACATTGTGTGAAATCTGATATTTTCTTGCAAGTTTTTGGCCCTCTTTGCAGTACATATATATATTGGTGACAGTACATAAATAAAATATTTTAAAAGTTTGTAATGCCACTGACTTAACAGTGCATTAAATACACCTGGTTCTAAACAGCTTGCTTAACATTGTTATTTGCATTTAAAACAGCAGTTGGTGTATCATTAATGAATGAATTGTAGTTTTTGGAGCCTTCATTTGTGTCAGGTACAAACTTATGAATTGACAAATTGGCAGTATGTAACCTGATTTTCATTGTATACAGAACTTAAACTTGTTTGGTTTCCCTGGGTCTTTTTGTTGAATTTAATGGGAAATATTTGAGATAAATTAAAAAGATAAAGTACCTCTGGATATTTCATATAATACCTTGGCATTTGTAAACGATAAAGACAAGTTTTAATTTCACTTCCTAAATAAAAACAACTTGGAAAATGTAAAAGAATTCTGTAAATCTGAATGTGATTGATCCAGATTAAGTGGATTCCTTCATCTGGGGAGGTGTCTAGAAGATTTTATTTTTCTCATCTTTTTGAACCATAAGGGGTAATTCCTGTCATCATGAAGAGCCACACTTACCATGGAATGGGAAAGGGCAAGGAGCTAAGAGGTGACCTCCTTAGCAGAGCTATAATCAATCCTTAGAAAACACCCAAAACATGATTTTGTCTAGGGCAAGGAGTATGGTAGTTTTCTTAGTGAATAAACATGCATATAGAATTAGCACTTCCTTGGGAAAGACTGAACATAAGTTATATGGAGAAATTTGCAACACAGAAAAAAGTGTCAGACAAAATGCTAATGAATTGAGAGAAAAACGTGGGTGCAGGATTTTTAAAATATTTTGGGGGTTAGGAAAGCTGCACAAATGCCAAAACAAAACATATTAGGCCCTAGTATATTATCTTTCTAGTAATCTGCATCTTTTAAGATGCTAACCTAGTCTTGCAGAGAAGTTGAGCGCTGCTCTGACTTTACTAGGGGTAAACCCTAGGTTTAAAACCAACCATGTATGATTTGAGATGATCCTAAGGCATGTCCTGCTGTAAAAGAAACTATGGGTTTGTGTCTTTGTCTCTGGCCCTACCCCTCTACTGATCTAGTGCTGAAGAGCAGCCTGCCTCCTGAGAAGTAATGTGATGGGGTTTTCTGCTAGGGGAGAGATGTACGCTGTCCTGGTTTAACTCTAGCTAGCAAGATACCACGAAGCTGCTCTAACAAATCCCTGCCCCCCCC
>NW_010245131.1:0-6935 GCF_000690775.1 Eurypyga helias | reverse complement strand
CCATTCTATGATTCTAAGTTTCTACCTCACCAGCAAGGAGAGAACCTACAAGAACATCCGGATGGTGCTGCTGCCTCCATTGTTTTCCTTGGCAGGATGACAGCTGGTGGTAGCTCTTAGCCTGGAGCCTTGCCTGAATTTGTTGCACCAGGTCTTGCTGCACCACATTCAACTCTTTGCTCCAGGCTGCCCAGGTTTGCCACGGGCAAGTTTTACTGCAGCAATAAGCAGAGCTCAGCCAAAATCACATTCAGCAAGCCATCCATGTGTGGGCATGCCCCCACCCAAAGACATCAGTGAGACCTGTACAGTCCTCCTCAGTTTACTGACATTGGGGAAAATGAAGATATTCTCCAGTTTTCATTGCTCTGTGCAGAGAGGGAACAAGTCGTCATTGACAAATGGCAGTACTTCCAGAGAAGGGTCTGAGCTCAGCTGCAGTGTAACACTTCAGCTGACACACAGATATCTGTCATGATGGGACGTAGCTTTACCTCCCAGCTCCAACAGAAAATGCATCCCTGTAGTTCAGACACATCTGTCTCTTGCTCAGATACTATTCTCCAGGTGCAGTTGTTAAAACTATATGCTAAGGTATGTCTATTGTATAAATGCCAAAAATCTGCTTTAGTGGATGACTAAAAGCCTGTAACAGACTTCACTAGGTCAGTAGATTTGCTTTTATACATGTTTCTTATCTTCTGGAATTCCTTCTCCTTTCAGTAATAATTAGCAGGTACCTATTAATCCTGCAGGTAACACCTATTGATAACTTTTGGATGTACCTGTAAAGGTACCCCTACAGAGCATACCCAGAATGTCTCCTGGGTTGAAGTCGTAAGTTCCCTCCTTAGAAGACACTGCGTGTGCTTGCAGAGCGTGAGTCATGATGACTTTTGCCCATGAACTGGACTATCGCAGCAGAAACGTGTACCGAGGTAGTCTGTGACGCTGTCAAAATGAGAGCACCGGGCAGTGACCGTAATACCTCTTCTCTGCACATTTTCTGCTCCTAAATTTCCTGGTCTAAAAGGCTTAGACTGTTTGGCAAAGAAACTAGGGCTGGTGGTCCTCCTTGCTCGGGTCACAGACTGACCTACTCAGAAAACAAACGGGGTTGCCCTCAGAGGGTCTGTTGCTGCAGGAGTTGGTACCAGCGTGTGGTGGAAGAGCTGAGTCCTGCCAGCAGGAGAAAACACGAGGGGGACGGAACTGAGCATCACGGGGTTGGTCTCTGCTTCATGCTCCTGTGTGGTGTTCGGTGAATCGGCGCACTCAGACCTCTACTTTTCCATTTGTGGATGCCCAGGTTTGAGCCCTCATGGTACAGTGGAGATGCTGAGCACTCTGCTGAGCAGTATCATCACACACAAGTCAGAGGGAACTGAATTTATGCTTCACAAGCATCCTCGTTTGCCTTCCCTTGCCACTGAGTGCTTGACTGTGTAGTCATCATAAAGCTTATACTGAGAAGTGAATGTAAATGTGGAAGAAAGCAAGCAGAAAAGGAAAAACAAAAAAGAAACAAAAAGGGGAACATAAAGAATCATAAAAAAGAGCACTAGTCAAAAAAGTCAAGAGAATGGTAAGAGAAGTGGGTGGGGACAGGGGAGTAGGAAATGTCCTTATAGTCTTTGTCCATCCTTTACCCTTCACCTAAGTCAGCAGTGAAATGGACTCGTGATACTTCAGAAAGAGGATCCTGGATGACAAAGGACAGAAGAAAGGGAAGTGTTCTTCACTCGCACTCTGGACCCAGGAGTGGGGGGGTCTCTCACAAAGTGCAGGGAAAGGAGGACGGAGCTGCAGTTCTGGGAGAATGGGAGAAGTTGTGCGTATAGTGGTGTTTGTGATGGCTTTCATCAGCTGCAACGGTGAGTAAATGCTTCAGTGATGAGAACAAAAACCGGAGTACTAAGAGGGTAGGGGAAATCTTTTGAATTGCAGTGTCTTAATTGTCTCGTGTGGAAAGTCTTTAGTTTCTGTATGAAAAATAGAGCCTGAGAATTCACAGGAGTCTCCTGCAGTATCAGATACAACAAGGTGTTTTTAAGAGCGGAGTAAACGGGGCAATATTGGGCAAAAGGCCAGCTCCTGTGCCCCAAATCAAGAACGAAACAGGACTGTTCGGGGCTCTTGGAGAGGACCTGTTCTGGTGTGTTAGCTTTCCAAACAGTCTTTGTAAAGCTGGAATATGCATTCTTCTAGAATTTAATAATGCACCACTGTTGTTCTGCTAGCATGGTCCTGGGAAGAAGAGCTGTAATTGTGAGACTGGGTGCGGGCACACACGATTCCCCTTGGTATCTCCTGACCTGCTGACTCTCTAGGTGCATTAGGAGAGGTGATGCTGGAATCTTCGCTTTGATTCATATGTCCACGAAGCATATGTGCCACTCCAAGGGCACACAAGACACTGACACTGGCAGAGGAAGGCTTTGGGAAACAGGAGAAGGGTGTTTTAGCAATTTTTAGCAAGTTATGCACAGAATTGCTCCCAACATTTAGAAAAATGGGTTGAAGTATGTTCCAAATTTCATCATGAAACAACACCTTTGCAGACTTCTGGGATTTGCATCTCAAGCGACTTATTGTGAGTTAATGGAGCTGAACATAACCAGTGCCTTTGTGGGGAGGAGGGGAAAGGGGCAGTGGGATACGGGGGTATGAGTAGAAGTAAGCCAAGTCCAGCTAAATTCAGGTAATTTGCTACTTAGAAGAGGCACTTCCCAGAGGAGCTGTGGTCTCAGTGGGCAGACAGCTGGAGAGACTGGGAAAATGTGCTGGGTGCCACAAACCCCACCCCCTCTCCTCCTGCGCCCACCTGAGTGCACGGCAGGGCGCTTATCTGGTTGAAGCAGGTATGATCCAGGAAATCTAGGTCAGATCTAAAGCTCTCTAAGGCTAAAGCAAAAAGGCAGAGTTTGGTCCACCATTCCTGTTCCAGATCCAGCATTTCAGAACAGATCCCTAAAGACTCCTTCCTGCCTGCATGGTATTTCCCTGTCACCAGGATAGCTGGTGCTGTCAGGCAAGGAAGGAAGATGCTCAACTGATTTAGAAAATGGGCCAGAATATGAGTTCAATTTTTTTCCCACTATCATGCATGACGGTTAATACAAATCCCTCTGATCTGTCTTCTAATCTCTAACATAGCCCTTTGGGTTTTTGCCTGGTCCAGTTTTATTTCCCTGCGGTGGGAGAATTCACATTGTGTGTCTGGAAGACTACATCCCAGTTGAAAAAAGTGTCACTGGGAGAAAATAATTCTTTTAAAAATGCTGTCTCTGGGATTTTTATTTTGCTGAGTTTCTCCCATTCCTTCCAATCAGCTGTCCTTTGGAGTCATCCCTGATAATGTTGAAATCAGTCATCTACAGAGTGCAGCTGCTCCGCAGGGAATCAGTGGATGCTGGCAGCTATTTCAGCTGGAGCAATGCAAAACAACACGGGAGAGATGTTTAAAACACAACTGCGTCCAGATGAATACACTGGATAGCAAACATACTTGAACTTGAGTGTAACAAATGCCTTGAGGGTATTTCTGAGCAGTTTTCTAAATAGCTTCCACCCTTAGTTTTTCTTGGTGGGAGTCTGTGAAAAGAGGGAGAAATGGAAAACCTTTAAAAACTGATACATCGAGGAGTTGCATTTGACTGGGATGTGAGGTTTGAAGAATGGAGCTGTGCCTGTCCTCCCAAAGTCATTTGGTAAAGGAAAACCAAAGCTCCATGTCAGCAACAAGCTTCCACTCTGCTTAGCCCCAGTCGCTCCCTTGGCTGTCCCCATGGACACACAGATCCAGAGATGTTTGCCTTCCCCCAGACAGCACCTCCTGTTAGCTCTGGGACAGGCTTTGCACATGGTAGTACTTCTCCCCACACAGCGGTACTGCTGGGTCCTGGGAGCACCAGGAAAGTTGCATTAAGAAACAGTGACATTAAGGAATGCAAACATGTGGCATTCGTCATTAATTGCAGCGAAGCAGTAACCTGGCTTTGCTCATCCTTCCTCCCATACAGAAGACAGAAGTCATCACTGGGAGTGGTGGTGTCAGAGCATCCTGTCAGTGGGGGGAAGCCGCTGCTGTTTGACTCGTCTTTGACTTATGCAAGCGTAAGCAGAAGGCCAAGCTTTTTTAGGGTGTAAAGACTGGGGCTAGAGAGCAGGAATAAGAGATGCTTCTTGAGGTCTTGTGAAGACTGTAGCTGTGATGCTGCCACCAGGAACAGGATTTGTGCCCCACTGTACTGAGAAGGAATTGAGAACTACAAGTGTCCAGAGAGAAACAATAAAAATAGCCAGGAAGTAGAAGAAACTATTCACTTCCCTATGCCCAGTGAGGTGGGGACAGGCCCTGGCTTAGCTGGCTGTGGTGTACAGCACATCTAAGATGTGGCCATGTGCTGCCTTCCACCACCTAGTGATTCCCATCTATCCTAAGGATGTTCTCCTCTTCTGCTGCATTCTTATTTCTTCCCTTCAACTGTTGTTCCCTGCAGCCCTCCTGGATCTGTCTGGTGTCCATGAGGTCAAGGGCACATGGATGGGATCCACCACTTTACCATGTACCTACTTGCCCTCAGAAGGTTTCACACAGCAAACGCTCACCTGGAGCATGGAGCGAGACCGTAGCACCTCTACCATCTTTCGGAGGGACACTTCTGGTGACCACGTCTTGTTGTCTCGGTTCCGAGACCGGGTTAGCGTCCCAGAGCACAGCCCAGGGAATGCCTCACTCTTAATTGAGAACCTGGAAATCCCCGACAGCGGACACTACACCTGTCAAGTCACCTGGAGATCTAAAGATAACAGCCTGATAACAAAGGAGGTGACCACTATGGTTAAAGTTGTCAAAGGTAAATCCAGCAATAAAGCCCTGCTCTTGTGTAGCCAGTCTCATCCACAGAGCATGTAGGAGAAAAAGCAGCTGGTGGGAACAGTCTTTACACCATAATCTCTACCTGCATCCAGGATGGGTGTTGAGACAGCCTCCTCCCTTGCTTTGTTAGCCCTATCTTCTCCACTCACGGAGGTGTAGGGGTAGCCTGGGGAAGGAGGATCACTCAGTATACACCCCAATCTGAATCTACCGACAGGCTGCTTGAACCTGTGGGGCTCAAGATAACATCCAGAGCTGGTGTTGGTTTTGTGCAGGTAGCCAGCATCTCTGTGGTTCTTGCAGCAAGTGGGACAGTGTGTTGTACCAGCCAAATCTGCCTTCTCCCCTTCCTGAGCATCCTCAGTGTGTGCTAGAAAGAACTGGCTTTCTGCAAGAGGGTGCACCCACTCGACCGTGCAGGACTTGTGTGATATGGCAGTAGCAATGGTGGAATAGCTGCCATAAACCTGCCTTTAGGCACAGGTGAGCCAAGCTTAACCTGTGCAGAGAGGTGATGTGAGCGTGGTGCCCCTCCTCCTCCTGGGAAGCACTGAAAGCCAGAGCAAGAACTGCCATGGAGGCAGGGGGGAGCCTTCCCCAGCGCAGCCAGCGCCAGCGTGACCTGGGCCCCATCTGCTTTGTCTTCCAGTGGCAGTGACCAAGCCTGTCATCAGGGCCGGCGAGCTGGGGCTGACGGTCCCGGCAGGAGCCAGGACCAGCCTGACCTGTGTGGCCAGCGGGTCCCCCCCCATCAGCTACCGCTGGTTCAGGGGCACCCCAGGAGGGAAGGGCCTGCTCCTGAGCAGCCAGGCCGAGCTGGCGTGGGACAGCCTGCAGCCCTCCGACGCCGGGAAGTACTACTGTGAGGCAGAAAACAGGGTTGGGGCCGGGGCTGTGCAGCAGAGCGACGCCGTTGAGCTGACCGTGACAGGTGAGTCCCCAGTCCAGAGCTCCTCATCTCCTCATCCTCAGAGCCAGGGGGTTTCCCCTTTCATAGCGGGATGAGACACATAACGCTAAATATGAATTGTGTCTTATTTGCCACCCAGAGAGGAAACCACAGGCACTGGCATCCTCCCTGCTTCAGAGTGTGCCTGGCCATGGCAGGGGCCAGGAAAACGTCGCCTGTGTCTCTCTGGGGCCACGACTGTTGCAAGATGCCCTTGGCACATCATGCTCTTACCTGGCCTGTTCTGCAGGCAGGGCGTGGGGGAAATGGCCTGATGACTGGTTTCTCCCGCAGAGTCCCCAGTCACACCGCAGCCCAGCCCTGAGACTGGTGGGAACAGCAGACCCCTGCTCATCCCCCTGAGCGATGCGCCCCAGCGAGTGCCCACGAGTAAGTGACCTGGGCTGCCGGGGATGGGCTGCTGTCACCCTAGTGCTGTGAGAGATGGATGAAGTGAGCAAGACACATCTACTAGACATTCCTTTTGGGCTGCAGATCCTCGCTAGGTGGGAAGGAAACGGCCCGCCCTGTCTCTCAAGTGCAGGCGCTCAGGTGTGTGTATCTGGGTTGGAGCCACCCCCCAAGACACAGCAGCAGAGCCAGTGCTCGAGGGACCACAGCCTGGGAGCCCTGGGGGTTGCACAGCTTCCGTGGGAGGTGACTTAGGGCAAGAAACCTGGCTCGGGGCTCCATGTGTCAGGGAGCCTTAAGGTGCAGCTGCAACGGCAAATCACCCCAAGGCAGCCAGCGGGTCACCATAGGAGAGAGGAAGTGAGAAAGTCCTGTGGAAACCTGGATGAGTCCCAGCGAGATAACGCATTCCCTGGCCACAAGTGCTGGTGCCTAGAGATGTACTGTGTTGGCCAGGGCTGCCAGGGTCCCCTGGGGCAATGGCCAGGGAGGGGGACATGAGTGCCACCCACTGCCTGCACGCCTGCTGGCAGAACACGCGGGACGACTTGTCAGGGATGAAAATCTGGCTTGTCACTTCGGGAGCAGACCCAAGGGGCGTTTTCTTCCCATCCACCTCACCTGGGAGAATCAAAGCGGCATGCCTGTCAAAACGGGGCGGGCAGCTTCGGGCAGGGTTGCGGGCAGCCGCGG
>NW_010245130.1:0-2009 GCF_000690775.1 Eurypyga helias | reverse complement strand
TATATAGAGAGGACAAGGCCCATTTACTTGTTGGGAGCTGTGTTCAGCATTTTCTCAACGCCTGTCAGAATGGCTCCAGCACAGGGATGATGCTTGTAACACACTGTGTGCCTTGAATACTGACTCGCCTCCCAAGAAGAAGTTCCCACCTACCACGCACACACCTCGCATCTTAAATTATACAGGGGGAAGGTAGTTAATTGATAAGAAAGCCCATTGTGTAAGCACCAGGCACAGTAACTGTATGTGCCCACTCCTTCACATGTAACTTCTGCAGCCAGAGAATTCTGTAAAACTGTGGTAGTAAGATTAGATCATACTCTGATCAAAGACACTAGTGCCTGGTTTTTATCCACATTCTGTAATGGAATTGGGGGGAGTGGGAGGGGGGAAGTGTAGCACCTTGCTTCTAAATGATGCACCAGAATCAAACATTTCTTGCAACTGACTTTTTTCTAACTCACCCTCTCCACTACAGGTGTTTGAAACTGCAAATTAGCACACATTAATTAGCTCTTCCTGGGCCACCTTTTGATTCAAAACCCCATACATATTCACATACGGAACTACTCTCAAAAAGACAGATTTTTCGGTTTTCATACAAGAGGGAAAAAAGATCACTATTATGGAAAAGTATAACTAAGGTGGGGGTTTTTTAGCAGGTTTTGATTGTGGTGGTTTTGTTTTTGGTTTTTTTTTTTTTTTTTTTAAATGAAAACGTTGCTTCAAAACTGACCTTAAGATCTTACAGGGTACGTTTCATACTGATTTTCCTTATGAACAATGCCAACCGTCTATGGAAAAAGCACTAACCTGTACTGTTACATTTACTTGGTTACTATTCTCTGCAAAACCCAAAGGTGTACGTTATGGTTTCTCAATGCAGGAATGAAATTAAGCATAGAAAAAAACCTAGCACTTTAACAGAACTTGTCTGCTTTAGGATTCCAACTCTCCTAATTAATGAGTTCTTCTTGCTTACCATGTTTAACATCAACGCAGGTATGGAGGGTTTAAGTAACATAATTAACAGGGGTTAGGAAAGGTTTTTACTCCTTTGTACAGCACAGCACAGCACAATTGGCCAGGTAGCATATCAAAGCGTTCATTTACCTTGTAAGCATCTAGTACTAGCTACTGCCAGTACTGCAGGCTACTCATCCAGGACAGTTAAGGACCACTTTTGTTAGCGTCTGTGCAAGTTGCCAGGTACAAGAATTGAGGACTTTTTAACCTAAACTATTTAAGATACCACACCATCATGTGCCATTATTCTAGAACAGCATAAAGTTGGTTCTGAACCAGTAGAATTTAGTACTGAAAAACTTAACTTTTTAAAAGTAAGTTTTAAATTACCCATCTAATAGGTAGATGTAAATGCCGTTTAGGTATCTTGGTATGGAATAACAGCTTTAAAGAAAAGAGGGCTGGACTTAATGAATTTAAGATCAGCAGTGCACAGGACTGGCTGAAACCAACACAATAAATAGACGTGTTAGCACATGAAAGCTAAGGCAACAACAGCAAGTTTCTCATCCAGTTTAGAAAGACTACATACGCATCTATATACATTTAGTCTTAAGATGTGAAAGGTAAGTGTGCTCATCCTGAACTTAGCCTGTAGTCTAACTCACATGTAGGTGGGGGGTGGGAACTGAGAATTTTGCATTAGACTGTAATTCCTTTCACCCTGACTGCCCGGGGTTAACACTAACGTAAGCCTAGAGAGTGAGCATCATGTCACCTACAGCTGTGCACAGCTGAAGGGAGCTGCACAACACCTTGTGCTGAGCCCCTACGACGGGCACTTTTTCTCCCCCCTGCCACAGCAGTGGCCACCGAGGGGTCTGAGGCTGCATCTCAGACGCAGCCAGACTGGCTGGAGACGGGCACGGAGCACACCCAGCTCCGACTAACGCGCCGGTCTGTTGCAGAAGGGCAGGAGACCAGGGGCAGAGGCCTGGAGGAAATCAGGCGCAGGCGAGACTTCCTCCGAAGTTCCCGCCAGC
>NW_010245129.1:678-1548 GCF_000690775.1 Eurypyga helias | reverse complement strand
GGGGCAGCATCCGCCGGGCCGTGGCTCGCTGCGGGGATCGACGTGCCCAGCCGGCGACCTGACGGATGCAGGCGAAGCAGCGAGCGACCCTGCTCCCAGCGGGTATTTCGGACCAGCCGCCCGCCCTCCGGCTGCTCACCCTCCGCCGCAGGTCGTGAGACTCCACGCGAAACGCAGCAACGTAAACAACGGGTTTTCCAGCCTCTTTGAGACCTTTAAAATCTGACCAAAACCTCACCAGCCCCAAATATTTACACATTGTCACTATGGTGATGAAGCAGAGTGCATCCCGGGCTGCCCGAAGTAGGCTGCATTCTCCAGGCAGGGATGGGAAGGATGGAGGCCATCGCAAACGTGACGTTTACTTTTCTTCTGGAGCAAACGGCCTGGGAAAGTCGGTGCTGGAGCAGCAGGGGGGATGCTCGTGGGGCATTCCCTGAGGGCAAGCACGGGGGGTGGCTTGGGTGGCCTCAAATTGCTACAAGGGAGCCCCGGAGCGGCAGGAGGGTCCCATTGAAAGGGCGCAGGATCCCCCCGCGGCAGCGCCCGCTGCCCACAGCGGTGGGAAAAAAGGGGGAGGCAGAGGCAGGACTGGGCATGGGAGTGGGGCCTTGGCCGCCCCTCCTGCTGCAGGGCGCTCCCACTGCCTCCGCCCGCGCACGCTCCCGGCACCCTCCTGCCCTCTCCGTGGTCTGGTGGCGGGTTCGGCATGTTCAAGCTCCCGGTTTAGAGTGTGACTCACAGAAATGCGAAACCAAGCAGGCTTCCCTGCGGAAAGACCTAGATCTTTCATTTTTACTTAATCCTTGGGCAGCTATTTCCAGACACCCTCACGCGCGTCGCAGTTGAATGCCGATGCCGTGGGGGTCG
>NW_010245129.1:0-655 GCF_000690775.1 Eurypyga helias | reverse complement strand
TGCCGTCAGAACCTGAGAGGTCGCTAGCTGCGGCAGCGAGGTGTGGGGCAGGGAGAAGGTGTCTGGGTATGTACGTCCCGAAAAGAAAGGTGGAGGCTGGATTCAGGAGAGATGAAACGGCTCTATTGGAAATCCCTCCCCAGCTGGAATTCTAAAACGCTGGCAGCCTGCTTCAGGGGGTGGTTGAACACGGGCCGGGGAGCTACCAGCTGGCTGTAAGACGTGGCCCCTAAAGCCTTTTGGAGCTTTTGGGAAGTTGCGTTTGTGTAGAAGGGTCGTTTGGCTTAATTACTGGGGCAGGCTCGCCCCAGACAGGCAGCAGTGCCGGTCCCCACCCCATGGCCCAGCTTTCCACAGGCCCACAGGTATTAACTAATAAATAATTGGGCTGATACCAACCGTCATATTGCTGGTAGGAACTACTTAGTTATTTTATCGCTCTTGCTTTCATGGAATTTGGCATAAGTATGAGCACTGTAGACACAACACCGTATGCCTGTACCCCTATAGTCGTATGTAAGTACACACACACGTATATACGTGCTCCTTGCGTGGGCATCTGGATCCTCAGCAAGTCAGCCAGCCAAAAGAGCAGGGTTTCTGGATATCGTGCTTGGGGCCCGACGCAGGGATCATAGAATCATAGCATGGTTTG
>NW_010245128.1:404-2848 GCF_000690775.1 Eurypyga helias | reverse complement strand
GTTCAGCAGCTCCTTGCCCTCGTGTATTTGCTCTGCCCATCTCCCTGTAAGCCCCATTTCTCCTCTACTCAGCTGCAACGTGCTATGTACATTACCATCTTCTGAACTGTGCTGGAATGCGCAATTCTCCGTGGAGCAGAAGTAGACTCTCATTTTTTAAGGACAGGGAAAGGCGTTTGTGTTTCTGAGGGTGGGTCTGAAGTGATGGATCCTGCATTTAACAGGGCTGCGTAAGTAGCCAGTAGTGATTTTCCCCAAGGTGCACACCGTGCTTGGGAACCTTGCCACCCCTTCGATCCAAACTATATTATATAGGAGTTAACCGAGCCTTATCCGGACTACTTGTCAGCGTCCCCATTGATATGTTCTTTCTGCGAGTCCTGCAGGCTAAAGGGAGCCACTGCTGATTGATAGTCTAAAACATTGCATATTAATCAATGAAACGATTCTTCATGAGTAACTGTCCATTCCCAAGTAGCACATCTCTTTAGCAGATTGCATGAGGTTCAGGCAATTATGCTACATCGTGGATATGAGCTTGCCCAAATCCTGAAGTTCCTAGGACTTGTCAAAACTCCTTTGCAAAGGGTGAATTTAACCTGGGTATTTGCCGTGATGTATCGGAGGGAATATACCATCTCCCCTTTGGCTAATCACTGCCACTTAGCCTCAGGGACCTGGTAATCCACCGACCTTCCACATGGGCCAGGATGTGGGACTTGTCCTTAATTACTTAGCTGAAACCTGATGTGACAATGTAGGGCTGAGTTTGAATCCTTGGTCTAATTGGGTAAAGGTGTACTGTATTCCACCTCAGGCAGAGCAAATCTCTTGATCCTCAGGCTGTAATGGGACCATGAAAAATATCCTTTATATCCAGGGCAGCCATCCAAGGACAAGCTGTTCACGTTACTGGAAAAATAAGGTCTGTGATAGATAGGAAGGCAGCATGTAAATGGCCACTATTTCCGTTCAGTTGAGGGTAACCTACTGCCAAGTACCGGGTGCTGTGAGGCTTATGGACAGGCACATGAGGAGCTGTACAGGGAGGAAGTTTTCTGACTAATATCCCATCCTTCTAAACCCTGAACAGGAGCAGTTACACAGTGTGGCTTCAGGGTGATATGACATCATCACATGAGAGTTAAGGCACCTTTAGGTGCAGTCTGTAGATGGGGCAAAATCAGCCAGTTATGGGAGCAGGGTAAAAACGGGGCAAATGGGACAAAAGCTGGCAAAAATGGGGGGAAAACCACAAAAAGTGGGGCAACACCAAGAAGAAACAGGATGAAATGGGGTGAAAATGGGCAAAGTGGGGCCAAAAAAAGCCGAAATGGGGCAAACTGGGCAAAAATGGGGGAAAACCCAGAGAAAACTGAGGCAACACAAGGCTAAAACGGGGCAAAAATGCAAAAGTGGGGTAGTGGGGGGAATATGGGAGGGCGGTGTTATGGGACTGGGGAGCAGCTACGGGGCAACGGGGGACAAATTTGGGACACTTATGGGAATTGGGTGCAGTTATGGCATACTTGGACAGGTGTGGGCAGCTGAAGGGCAGCCGTGGGTCAGGTCCTTGACATGGGTTAGATCTGGAGTTCCTGGAGGATCTGACAGAGGGGCTGGTGGTGAGGGAAACAGGGACCCCACCCAGGCCCCTGAGCACACCAGTACGGCCCAGTACATCCCAGTACTACACATACACCGCCTCCACCACCATCCCAGTACAGGCCCAGTGTTCTAGTACAAGTTCCAATGCTCCCAGTACAATGTGAGTCTGCGACACAGCCCTCAAGAGTATAATCCCAGTATAGCACCAGTGCTCGCAGTATTATGCCAGCCAGCCTAAGCCGCAAGTCTTCAGGCATCTGCCACAGTCCCAGTATGGGCCCAGTGCGTCCAGTTCCCAGTGCTACCCATGTTCCCAATACAATACCAGTCTGGGCCACAGGTTTTCAAGCAGGACCCCAGTATGGCCCGAACACTCCCAGTGTGGGCACAGTGCCCTCAGTAGGATGCCAGCCTGAGCCAACTGCCAGTTAGATCCCAGTATGGACACCAGTGCTCCCTGTACAATGTCAGTACGAGCAAATTAAGATTCTGGCATGACCACCAGTGTTCCCAGTAAAGTGCGAGCCTGGGCTGCAGCTCTCCAAGTACAATCCCAGTACAGACCCCAAGGCTCCCAGAACACTCCCAGTGTTCCCAGTGTGCACACTAAGGCTCCCAGCATAGGCCCCAAAGCTCCGAGTGCAGCTCCACTGCACTCCCAGTGTGGCCCCCAAGGCTCCCAGTACAGGCCCCAGAGCTCCCAGGGCACTCCCAGCACGGGCTTCAGTGCTGCTCCAGTGCACCCCCAGTAACGGCCCCAGCACTACCAATTCAGGTGCTGGTGCTCCCAGCACACACCACCAATAAACTGGTTTCGCTCCAACCCGTCCTGGTGC
>NW_010245128.1:0-384 GCF_000690775.1 Eurypyga helias | reverse complement strand
ATAGTCACAAAAAAAAACCCCCCCCCCCCCTGCCACAACCTTTATTGGTGGGTGGGCGCATGGGGTCACAGGATAAGGCCCCCTCCAGTGAACTCCATCCGCTGCAGAGGGAAGAGAGATAAACAGAGTGAGTGGGGGGACCCTGATGTCCAGGCCAGGGAGAACTCTGGCATACGGGGGAGCGGGGCTGGGGGGACCCTGCCCCCCCCCCCCTGCCACAACCTTTATTGGTGGGTGGGCGCATGGGGTCACAGGATAAGGCCCCCTCCAGTGAACTCCATCCGCTGCAGAGGGAAGAGAGATAAACAGAGTGAGTGGGGGGACCCTGATGTCCAGGCCAGGGAGAACTCTGGCATACGGGGGAGCGGGGCTGGGGGGACCCTG
>NW_010245127.1:616-826 GCF_000690775.1 Eurypyga helias | reverse complement strand
CAGTCTCCTTTGGAAGCTAGCAGGGGGCTGGCACATGGTGCAGCGCCCATCCTCCCTGCCCGCTGCTGCCACGGCGGCATCCTTGACCCCACAATTAGAGCTGAGTATCCCCTCGAGGGGGACAGGTCCCCCTGGAGCAGTGCCCGGCATCCCCGCACCAGGAGCTGCCAGCCAGCCTGGGATGCTCCCAAAAAGGGGATGCAGGGGCTG
>NW_010245127.1:295-571 GCF_000690775.1 Eurypyga helias | reverse complement strand
CGGATTTGGCAGCGCGCAGCCAGTGAGCGAAGGCGCTCGCGTTAATCAACCCGCGCCTGCCTGCCTTGTTCGGGGAGCAGAACCCGACCCGGCGTGGGACTGGGAGGCAAAAAGCAGCTTTGGGTTATTGAAGGGGAGCAGGGCAATGCCTCAACCCGGCATGGTGACCTGGTGTCAGGGAAAGGATGGGTGTGCGGTGGGAAATCAGAGGGAAAGCCATGGTGGCCTTGCTGGTAGGGCTGGGGCTTGGGGTTCCATCGCTCCCCCCATGGGCCG
>NW_010245127.1:0-251 GCF_000690775.1 Eurypyga helias | reverse complement strand
CCCGTTTTTCGGTAGCCATCACCCCTGCCCATCCTTGGGTGGCTGTTGGGGGCCGACCACCACTGCCCACCCGACCCCCACTGCTGCCCGAAGCTGGCTTCTCCGGAAGCAGCACGTGGGAAACGAGGAGACCCCTTCTCCCCCTGCGCCGCTCCCCTCCACAGCCGCAGCCCAACCGGCTGTTGAACCCCTTTTTACCCCCACTCCCACTTTGATCTCCTCGAAGCTGGGGACACGGTATCGCTGCCGGG
>NW_010245126.1:0-5605 GCF_000690775.1 Eurypyga helias | reverse complement strand
ACTGCAAACGCGCAATGGCACACAGGAAACGGGTGAGGCAGGGAGGCAAAAGGAACGGCCCACTATGCCCCTGAACCAGGAGCGAGGCATTTGCACACACCGTGTCCCACATTCGTCGGCACCGATGCCTCGGGCAGGAGCTTCACGGATGTCTCCCCAGTGCAGCCACCGTACGACCCCGCTGAAGAGCAGTCTTTGCATCGAGAACTGTCTTACATACCGTGCTTCCACGGGGGCTGAGGGCCTCGTAGCACTGCTTCGGCCGCGCGGTACCGCCGTTACAGCGGCAGGGCGAGCGCATTCTGTCTCGAGCTCACCACGCCATCCCCAGCGCGAGCACTGGGCCAAGGCTGGCCTTTCCCAGGCCTGCCTCCTCGGCGGGCTCGCGCTCTCCCGGCACTGGCTGCCCGCACTCCGACACCTACAGCTCTGAGCGTCTGAAACCTGCACGCAGAGGGCAGGTGCCAATTCCACAGTCGCCGCTGCCCGCACGCATTCAGACTCCCGCAGCTGGCGTTAGGCCTTCTCCGACGGAAATCCAAACGCGTGCAAGAAAAGCAGAATCGAAAGGGATGTCCATCTTCCACCTTTCTTCTGGTCACATATCATAAGGCTGAATTCACCTACAAAGTTACGGCAAGAAAACTGCACGGCAGCAGCAAGCACCCCTGGCCCTGACCATGTTCTTCGGGGGGAACAGTACAGCTGTTGAGCTACACACAACTTTAATAAACGTACCTACAGACGCACGCTTCGTGTACCCCAATTATTCAGTATTTTTTCACAAACTCTCGCACGGCACCTTGCACGATGCGCTACCCCGCGGCACTACGTGTACTCAAGGCCTAAGGCAACGTCAGGAGCTTTCCATATAGAGATTTCCACGTGGAAGAAGTTAGGGAAATAGAGATTTCTGAAAGCCTTTAACAAAGGACTAAAGACTGAGAACAGCAGACTAATTACTGCAGTGTCTGATGACAAAGCTCAGAGCAAACTGGTGCTGCTAACAGGAGAGGTCGGCAGTACCAAGGCACTCCGTGCCAAAACGATGCAGGTCTTGACACAGACACACTGAGCAACCTGGTTCCTTTCACGCTACACCTAACAAAAATGTGGTTTTGTTTGTGTGAAAACTGTGACGACTCTTTCTACAAATATCCTAAAAACTGAAGAGCGGCAGTGTATTGTCAAGAAGTTTGTGGTTTGTGTACTCACCCAACACAAAGCCTCCCTCAACTTTTTCCCAAGCCTTGAATAAACTAATTCCAGGCTTTGACCAAAGAATTCACCAAGGAACTGGGCAGCTGAAAAAAGGGTTTCATCCTGTCTACAGGCCCGTGCAGAAGGCTTAAAGAATTGTCTGGAAATACTGAGGTCTTCAAATACACATCCTCTCAGAGCAGGCAGGTCTAGGGGGAGGTGTCCCTGCCCAGGGCAGGGGGTGGGACTGGGGGGGCTTTGAGGTCCCTTCAACCCAAACCATCCCACGATTCTATGGAATTCTCTACACGTAAAAGTCTACCAAAAAGTGACTTCGTCCAGTTCCACCTTATGCTCCAACCCAAACAGGCTGGACAAAACTACCCAGCTGGCTTTGAAAACTCTGTTTGAAACAACTTGAGACCTTCCGTACGCATAAGCAGAGATTTTCAGACTTCCCCGATCACCTCTTCCTGTGTATTTTGACTAGAACACTGTCAGTCCCCGCTGGGGTGTGTGGAATCTAGACTAAGAGGCCACTTGAGGGCTTTTGTGAATACAAAGAGGGTCTCATCCTTCGCAGAAGAGGTACTTTCCATAGCTGGCTTTATTCTGTTACACCATAGTCACATTGGCAATTTTTGTCTTAAAAGCTACAAAAGCAGGATTTCCACCCAGCAGCAAACTTAGGATCAACTCTCCATTCACACACAAGTCACTTCCCTGCTGAGATACTCTCCAGGATGCGCAAGGGTAGCAAGTTTCACCCCACGTACTCGGGGAGTGCTCCGCTGCAAGGGTCAGCGAAACTCTGCCAAAGGACTCACCAATAAATTCGGACGCTTACACTCTTAATGGAACCATTTTTGTTTTCCCTGCTATCAGTTACTGTGGGCAGAAGCAGCCTGTTCCTCAGTACGTAACAGACGGCACAAAGGGCGGGAAGAAGCAAACGCACAAGTGTGCGGCGTCAGGTGCGTGGCCCAAGCAGGGTTTGGTTTGGGGTTTTAGCGTGCTTTTCTAGTGCTTCGTGTGATCCCCCATCAAAACATGCTCGTGTGAAGAGAGATGCTAGCATGGCTGACGTCACCAGAACACAAAAAGGAAGCATTCACACTACTGCTTTCACTTGAATATTCAAAAAAAAAAAAAAAAAAAAGCCAAGGCCCATGTCTTTGGATACAGTTGGAAACGTTTCTACATCTCTGCTATACAGCCAGGGAACACGGTACACTGGGGGGGATTAGAACCAGCCTTGTACAGCTTACAAGGGACAAAGCCCGCAGCAATGCCACTGCTTTGCTTCAGCAACATAACCACATCTCAAGGAATGATACGCCAACAGCCTCAGAGCAGGGATGACCTGGACCCGTAAAACCCACGCAACTGGGCGCATCAACCTTTTGTCTCCTCCAGGCTCAGCTCATGAGCTCAGGCTGCACATTTATCCTTCGAAGGACATCCTCTGGCATACAAAAGACAGGGTTGACAGCCTTAATTTGTTCTTCTCCTAATAACGACAGTCCAGCAATTCCAAATAAAGTGTGAAATGGATCCACCTGGGAGAAGAAAGAAAGTTTGTGTCCATTTCCCAAAGTCTATCGGCTTTTCACTTGTAAGGGTTTAAGGCTCTGTTTGCCAGCAAGAGAACCCCCAATCTCCACGGCAGGAGAAGACAATACCACGGAACAAGCATTCCCTTGTGCTGAGAGTCGAGCCAATTCCCAGAGCATGCATTTCCAACAGCATGGTTTTCATAGATGCTTGTTGGCTGGCTGCTGCCAAGGAGATTTTCAGCTCTGAAGCTGGCAGGAAACACTTGTGTGTCTCCCACAGCAATTCCATAGGGCAACAGAGGCAAAGATAATAAACATTTTCAAAGTAAATTTGATCATCTGCAAGAACCACTTCCGTAAATTCCCCATCTGCTCTTCAGCAACATTATACTGCTGTTTAATGGTCTCTGAATACAGAGCTGTGCCGTAAAGCCTTGAGAGCAGAGGAGCAACCTCCTGGGCTAGAAAACCAAAAGGAAAAAGTACGAGGAAGAAAAACCCAGAGAGCCAGAAGCAGTTATGTGGTCCCCAAGTATTCCTTCACTGAATGAACCTTCCCTAAAAGCATCTATCATCACACACCTGCAATAGGCTGTAGAATCTCATGACATAAGCATCCTGGCAGTGGGGTTAATTAGCCATCCCGCAAGATCCTACCCAAAAACACCCGTGCTGTCTGGTGTACACACCCTGCTTTGCAGCAGGGGAATTTCTGGATCTTACCGTCAGAGTTCCATACTGCTGGGAGCTAAGCTGAATTACCATGCTACAGAGTCATGGAACCTTTTAGGTGGAAAGGAAGTTACAGGTCCAAACCCTTGGTGACCAGTATGTGTGTCCAGGGAAACCCAGATTCCCAGACGTACCTACTGCTGTGCTCTCGGCTCCTTCTTGCGGTTCTCCTTAAAGCAGTAACGAAGGAAATTTGAACTACAAGGAGGAGCTAACGAGCAGCTGCCAAGTTACCAAGAAGTAGCTGCTCGGAACTTAAAAAAAGATGACAGAGCTGCCTTACTGTCAAGGGGTTCAAACCTGAAATGCAATCACGACGTCAATCCACCAGACTAGAACCTGGAACCAATTAAAAACCCAAACAACAAAAAAACCCTCCCCTCACCCCAAAAAAACCCTTGAGCACCAACAGGGAAACACAACACCCCAAACCAAACCAACAGGTGAGGGTCTGTTAGGAATGAGTTTCTGCCAGAACCAAGCCAAAGCCCGTAGGCATCAACACTTCCATGGCACTGCCACTTGAGAAGGGACGGCAGGGGGAACCAGGATGAAAGGACTGCTGGCAGAGTATGCACCAGCCCTCCCAAAGGTGCCTGTGTCAGATAGGGACAGAAAGGCTCTGCAAAGTTGCTCTTCTAGCAAGAGAGAAACAGCCCAGGTTTAATCTTGAAGCCCGAGAAGCAGCACGACTTTAGGCGTTTCTTGGGAGGGTTCTGAAAGGGGAGGAAGCTTTTCTGTGGGCTCCTTGGAAATACAAAACTTCCCCATTCACAGAACACCACAACACTTTGGTCTGTCATTTGAAAAGAGATTTCTCCCCCTCCCCCAAGCTGGAATAACGTATCAGCTTGCAGAGAAACAGAAAACTACGTTAGTTCTGAATGCATTCGTGGAGAAAGGAGACGACACGCTCAACTACAATAAAACCAGCTGAGATTTCCCCCGGCTGCTGAGAACGAGCAGCCAAGTTCTACGGGAACTGCACCGAGGGTTCAGAATACTTTCCATTTTACCTGTCCAGCACCCTGGAAAGACAAAAACTTTATTTGCCATTTCACCTGGACAATCTCAATTATTTCCACTTGAAACCAGAGAGGACAGAGCAGCTAAACCGAAACTGCTCCCTCAGCCAAGCAGAACACCCACGCCACCAGCCTGGTTAGCATGTTACCACAAAAGCTTCCCACTCCCTCGTCAAGACAAATGCCAGCGAGAGGTTTATTCAGTGGCTGGGCTGGCACAGAACAAACACTGTAAGGGTGTAAGGGTTCTTCATAAATACTTACCACTCATTTACCTCAGGCAAAACCACCCAGAGAGTTCAGAGTATTTAACCCAGGCTGGACTCCAGCTTTTGTATCATTTCTGAAACCCCCAAAATCTCATCCACCCCAAGACCCCACCACCAAACACAGTATTTTTACAGAGGTCTCCCAAGTGGTCTCATGAGAAGCGATTGGTGTGGTATGTGCTAGGGGACCACACCAGAATGGCAGGGATGGCAGCTGACATCAGCGGGGGACAGCACAGTGCAGGCGCCATATGAAGTACGTGCTCCCCACGTCAGGCTCAAAGCACCCCGACCCTGTTCTCTCCTCCCAGGTAAACTGCAGGCTCTGCAAAATGCCTGCGCCTGGCCGAGGAGCTCACTTACACTCCAACAAGGAAACTTACTTTGCCAGCTGTGATTTTCGACTGAGTATTTATTTAGTAAAGGATTATTTACCATATCTCCTGGTCTGTCAGCAAATCCTCCAGTCTCCTCATCCTGGCAGGCCAAGATGAAGCCGCGCAGTTTCTCTCTGTCAATCCAATGTAACCTGCCAATCATCTTCAAGGATGCCAGCACCCACCAGGAGTAGCACACGTCAGGTAACTGGCAAGCAGAGAAACAGACTGTTACTTGGTTTGGTTTTAAACACAACACTGCAGATTTCGCTGGCAATTCTCCACGTCATTAGGTGTGCTGCTGTCACAATGCTGCTGCAGAGAAGCAGCGTTTGAACAGTTTCTTTGGGGTGAAAGACAAGGAAGTTCCAGGCTGCAGCCCCTTTTCAGAGGGCTTCCCTGTTTCAGGAAGGGAAAGTCTCTTTGTCAAACCTAGAATCATAGAA
>NW_010245125.1:24707-28522 GCF_000690775.1 Eurypyga helias | reverse complement strand
AGGCGGAGGGACGGGGCGAGAGTGCGTCGTAGCTCCGAAGTTTTCCAGCCCAAAGGGTTTTCTGGGCCATCCCGGTGTTACCTCGCGCTGGGCCGGGCTCTCACCCGGCTCCCGGTGCTGCAGCTGAAGTTGCTGGAGCTAGGCCTTCCTTCGCCAGCACGAGTGACCTTGAAATACCACTGCTCCGAGTTTCCAGAATGAAGGACAAAGTTTGTTTACGGCACGGTGGGCTGGAAAAAAAAAAAAACCAAAAGAATCAAAGTGGAAAAATGAAGCTGCTCCCGAGGGCGTGGGGGACACGGAGAGTAGTTGGTAGATTAGGATTAAAGTTAGTTTTCAGCGAGGAGTCAAATCACAGTGCAGACATTCCTTCTCCTCCGAGAGATGCTGAGCGTTGCTAGTGCCGTCCTTGCCCTCTCAGGGTGAACTGGGTGACACGGCTCAAGAGTTCTCAGTCTTGCTCTTACCCTTTTTTTTTTTTTTTAATCCCCCTTGATTGATAATCGTCGACCTTAAAAGTACTGTTTTGAAAACTGGAGGTAATTACATTGTGCAACTTATTTTGGTAGGGATGTTAGAAAAGCCTGTCCGTGGCTAACAAGGGTTGAACTTCAACCTGACTGGTCTTGGGATTGTTACAGCCTTCAAGCATCACCTTGGGCATTTTAATTTAAGGCTGGTGAATAGCATCACCTTGTCTCAGGCAAAGCTTATTCAACTTTCCGTGGTCTGGCGTGTCATGCTACCTTCAGTCCAAGAAGGAGGCAGGGTGACAACCGTCACCGTAAGTCATCCATTAATAATGGTGGCTGCTCCGGTGTGTTAGTGGAATAGCAGTAACTTCTGCAGCGGGCTCCCGGCCAGCGTCGGGGGATTCGCTGTGAGTGTGAAGGTCACTGTTAGCATCTTTAAGCAAAAATTAGACGTTTTAAGGGTTTGATTTGGTTTTTTTTTTTTTGCCTTGAAATTAGGATGCATTCAGCTGCGACGTGCGTTTAAGGGGTGGCAGAACGCGAGGGAATCTGCAGCTCCCGTAAGGTGAAATAAATCCCGCCGGAGTCTGCGTTACACCCAGTGTTTATCATATTTCATGGCTCAAGCTTGCAGCTCTGTAAGAGTAGGTGCTGCTTGATCTTTGTAGGTCAAGAGCAGCAGGAAAAACCTAAGGCTTTGGGTAGCACTGTAAAGGGGTTTATTACAAATTACATCGGTTCCCGACTCTCTCTTGCAGCACCGTAAGGAAAGGCAGGTCCTTGGATCCCATTTCACGCTGTTCAGTGGAGACAGTTGTGTGTGTCCCCTGCCCCAAAGGTCCCCTGGGCTTTCCTAGTCCTTTTAGCAGCTGGAAATAGAGACTGAGAAAGCAGGCTCATCTTTTTGTTCCAGGGGCTTCTCCGTGCTCGTTTTTCTGTACCTACTCAACTGGCAGTGGAAGTGAAAGGTGTGAAGGGGAAGGTAACGGTGGGGAATCGGCACCCCCCTGGCTGGGGAGGAGGAGACGTGTGCCCGCAGGAGGTCACCTTTAAACCCGTGTCTTTGGGTTTGGGTTTTGTGGTTTGGAGGGTTTGGGGTTTTTTTAATAATCGGACTAGCATCTTGCGTTTATGTAACATAGCGTGACATCTGTGTTTTAACGGTGTGGCACACAAAGCGGACCCTTAATTTCAAGGCTTAACGATCTGCCGGTGTTTTAAGTGAATTATATTTGTATGGTTGCTGATTTAAACTCTTTAATCACTGTGTTTTGATAAAGACAGTTTACCTTATGTTTCAGAGGGTCAGAAAAGGCTTACAAGGGGTACTGACAGCAAGATGAAGCTTCAGGACACCTGCCAAAGCTTCCCATGAGTTCCAGGAAGGGTGGTTTTTTTTCTGTTTGTTCTCAGAAACTTCAGGTTTTCTACCTGCTGAGATCTCCTTGGGAGGATTTTCTTCTGTTGTCTCTTTATAGCTTGCTCTGCTATTTGATTGCTTCCTGATAAATCAAAATAGGTCACTTAGAGCTGTCTCTTTCATTGGGTGAAGGTGAGCAGAAGGGTACAGATTTGCAAGTTGATAATACAGGATCTTTTTTCTTTAATTTTATTTACATTTTTTATTAAAAAACCAAACAATCCAGGAGACAGCGGCCTGCTGAGACCATCCCGTCTGCCTCTTGAGCAGCACAGGCTGTGCTTCATTCAAGTAAGATCTGCTCATCTCAGGAGGCAAAAGGCTTATGGTTGTTTCTGTGAAAATAACCATTTTAACTTCTGCAAGGTACCGTTTGATAATTTAACTTAGTCGTTTCTTCACTCACTTTTATAGGAGCATTGAGGCTTAGAATAATCCCTGCAGAAGTATAACCCTGAAAACAGTACGTGTATTCCACTCTCCTGCCCAGCACAACAAGGTTTGCAGGAGACGTGCCCAGTTGCAGCCTGGTGCAACCCTTTGCTCTGATCTAAAACCCTCACAGGTTCTCGTGGATAACTCCTTTTTGTCATCTCACGGGTTTCTAGGTGCTTCCTCCTGTGGTTTGAATCATTCTTTCTGCCTTCCCCTCTTCCCTCTCTAGCAGCACAGTGGTGGTTGAGCCTAAAAAACGCAGCAGAAGAGCAAAGGAACGCGCAGCGCTTAAGGCTTCGTTAAAACTGAAGCATGACTTCGCCCTGGATTGCTGCAGCATCTGTGTCAGCGCGGGATCGCGTGACGGCTCTCTGCTCCCCCGCCGCGTCCCGGTGCAAGCGGGAGGTTAATAGCGAGCACCCAGTTCAGCTTTTTCAGCCAGTTACACTGTGTGGCAGCCAGAAGGGTGAGAAAACATGAGGGCACACACACATTGTAGACAGAAACTCTTAATTTCATGCAGAATTATTTATGAATAACTATAAAATATTTCAACTAACCTTATAAAGAAGGAAATCTGCGGGTTGAATGCCTGATGGATCCATTCTGCCTCAACAGGCGCTTTGCTTGTGCTGGCACTCCAGCGCAGCGAGCGTGCACGTTGTGTGAGCAGAACTTGTGCTGCCTGAAACACAATCACAGAACCACAGATGGTTTGGGTGTGAAGGGCCCTTAAAGCCCCCCCAGTGCCACCCCCTGCCACGGGCAGGGACACCTTCCACTAGCCCAGGTTGCTCCAAGCCTCATCCAGCCTGGCCTTGGCCCCTCCCAGGGATGGGGCATCCACAGCTTCTCTGGGCAACCTGTCGCAGTGCCTCCCCACCCTCTGCGGGAAGAATTCCTTCCTGATGTCCCATCGCAATCTCCCTCTTTAAACCCGTCCCCCCTTGTCCTATCACTCCCTGCCCTTGGGAAAAGCCCCCCCCCCAGCTTTCCTGTAGCCCACGTGTTCACGTGGGACAGGACTGGGAAATACGTCGCGAGGTGTGTAGCTTGTAGTTTCCTTTAAATTTGTAAAGCTGCAATACGTAACGTCAGTTTTGTCCCCAGTTGGTTTATATCAACTTGAGCAGGTCAAGTATACGATAGGTTTCGGTGGGTGCCAACTGTCATATCGTGGGAAGTAGACTAACTCTTCACATGCTTCACTTAAAAGAGCTTTTCCATTTCTGCTGGGGGTTTAATTTAGGAGCTGGAGTGGCAGCACAATTCATCTTGGACTCTTGCTGTTATATGTCTGGGAATTTTCTTCCTCTGCTGCTTTCTCTGGGTGCTTCCCTGCCAAAACTGCACTGCAAGAGCCACTCTTTAATAACTGTGTGGATGAAGTCGGGTGGTTAGCCTGGTCCTGCCACCTCCGGAGGGGCCAGGATCAGCTCTGCTGCTTGCGCTCTCTCCCCGTTGGGTGGGTAGTGGAGAGGCAGCTC
>NW_010245125.1:24448-24665 GCF_000690775.1 Eurypyga helias | reverse complement strand
CTGCTGTGGGTACCGGGGTGCGGAGGGGAGAGATGTGTCTGTGTGATGCGGCGATCACAGTGCTCTCGGCAGCAAAGCCGGAGCGGGGCAAAGCTGCCTTGGCCCTCCTAGCTGCTGGGTTAATGAGTTGTCTGTCGGATGAGGTGATACACCTCCCTTTCTCTGACTTTGCAACCTGTTTGGGCTTTCGTCAAATGCCGCGCTTGCCGGAATGCAA
>NW_010245125.1:16578-24431 GCF_000690775.1 Eurypyga helias | reverse complement strand
GGTGAGGGAGCTACTGTCCAAACAGGGTTTGGGGGGAGTACGCTACTGCTAAGTATCCATGGCAAAAGGGCTAGAAGGCACCTGATGTCATCTTGTTTGTTGTTTCTGCCCAACGGCGAGACCAGCTCGACTCAAACACCCTTCTTCAACCTTCTCTTAAAAAACTTTAGCAGTCAGTCCTCGGCACCCTCCGTAGGTCACGCAGTGCCGCCTGCAGTCAGCCGTCCTGGCTGTTAGGGTGGGTTTTAATTGCATGGAACAAGAGAAATCTGCACACAGGCCCCATCTCCAACAGCCCGGGATGAGTCTCCCATCAGCTGGAGCCAAGCACTGAGGGTTGCGTGTACGCAATGCCGCAAGACGGGACGGATGAAAAGAAAACCGAGTAGTTGCGGAAGTTTCTTAGAATAGCACCTTGGAAGGAAGCGCTCCTGGTTTGGGTTATGCTGAAAACCTCTTGAAATTGTTCTTAAAAAGTTGAAAGGTTGCGTTTTCATCAAGAGCAGAGCTTCCCAAGTTCTTCCGAGAGGCTGCGTTAGATCTTACAGCACTGTTCTCTAGGAGTGGAAGGGTTCCCATGCCTTTTGGATAAATAAATCTAGTGTTAAAAGTCAAAGACTTCTCATTTTGGCGTATGGTTTAGCTGTACTCTCACTCATAACTTGTTGCCTGTACATAATGACAGAAGTTTTTATGCTTTAGTAGCAGCAGCGTCGTTACTGCAGCGATACGCCGAAATAATTGCGCTGTATATAGCACCATGGATTATATAGTCAATTATATTTCATCTTTAGAGTCATCCTGCTCCCTTTTTGTTACGCTGTGGAGTACTGGGTTTTGTTCAAAGCCAATCTTGTGTCCAAAAAAACCATTGCAATGAATCTCTTCAAAAGCGGTGCTGCCCCTTGTCCCGCCGGCGCTCGGTCGGGTGTTGTTTTACAGCCCAAGCCTTCCCGCTGTCGTGTTGACATGCCACAACTGGAAGGGAGTCTCGGCAGGATGCGGACACCGCAGCGACTCCTCCTTTCGGAAGGTGTTTGGCACGTGTAGCGGTGGCAGCACATGTCAGCCTGGCTCTTCCCAAGCTCCGTTCCCAGGATTCCCTGTTTTTTCTCATGGAATTGTTCAAAATGCTGACAGCTAAAGGCCCGTGTGTCGTAACCCCGGATCTGTGCATGCTACAGCTTGTGTCTTCCCTTGTGCTTTGGCAGGGCTGGGCACAAACCTTAGTGGTTCTCCGCCTGCCACGGTGCTCTCTGCCATGCTGTGGCAACTTCTTATTTATTTTAGGCCTCTCTAGCGTTATTCCAAACGTGGGTTGTTCAGCTCTTGCCACTGGTGGCAGCTGCTGCTGCTTCATCGGTTGGAAACATGCCTTGGAGACGGGGTTTCATGTGCTTTTGGTGGGACTTTTAATGAGGAAACCTTCTGTAGAGGATGGCACGCTACTTGTGTGCCCACCCCAGGTTGTGGAGACCTTCACGCTCTGTCTCGCTGCTGCGTCGGATGTCAGGTGAGTTCCCTTGGTAAGTGAAGAGCTCCCTGAGCTTCTCTGAGCGAAGCCAGAGCCGCAACGAACGGTAGGTGCAGGAAACGGGCGCAACGTCCGTGGCACGGGTTTGGGGCGGAATACCTGTCTGTCTGCAGCGCTGGCTCTGCTGCCAGCGTGACTCAAGCTTCTGCATTGCATCACTGGTTTAAAAGTTTTACATAATCAAGCAGGCAAAGCCTGAACGTTAAGGTAGAAGAAGGACCCGTCGTTCTCAAACACAATTAACTGTTTTTACACCACCACCGCCACCCCCCAAAGCCAGTAAAAGTGATTCTTGGCTGTGGCTCTGGCCCCTTAGTATTTTCAGCCATGCCATGTGCTTGCACCGCCTGGCCTTCGCCTGGAAGACGTGTCGTTTGGAATGGTACTTGAAATAAATCTGGTCTTATTTCATGGCAGGAGACCCGGCTGAAAACATCTACGTTGCCTCGAGTAGATCTTGAAGCAGAGAAAAATGTACAGGGAACGGAGACGTGACATCTCTGCGGAAGCAACTTCAGAGACCGTTCACGTGGCTTCTCAAGGGTTTGTTTTAAAAGAAGATTGCACGGGGCATGATGTCAGGGAAAACGGGATCTGCCGTTGGGCTGCGGCACGGAGACAGCCTTTCAGCCTGGCTTCACCCGCGGCGACAGCTGCCATGCCAGCGGTGCAGCTCGCAAAGGGGGGCTGGGGGGCGGCTTCATCCCGTGCGTCGGAGACTCCGAAATGTGCTGTTGAATTCCTGTGAAACCGTATTTATTCTTCTTGTGAAACCACGTCTTGGTTGCTAGATTGTTCCTTCTGATGCTGGCAGGATCAGGTGTCTGGCGCTTGTTGCTACGCAGAGCTCGTTCTTTAGATAACACGAGGGTGGCTCTAAATTCCAGGACAGGCTCCCAAACCAGGACACGACCGTTCGGAGAGGTGGTGCATCAGGCTGGGTGCCGGGCTTTGTGTTTCTTCTGAATACTCACTCTTCAGCTCCGTGCATCTAATTTTAATTCAACTTCCAGGGTTTTTGCTAGAGCAGTGGCCGTGGTTTTCATTCTTTGCTAGTAAATCTGGTGCATTTGAAAAAACAAACTGCATTGCTTGTTTGCTGCTCTAACGCTACTTCCTGATAACTAATCTGGGAGTTTTCTGGGACAACAAGTGTTGTAAAACCAGCAGCATCTTAAGCAGATCTTGAGCATCTTAAGAAGAGACGGGTGGGACCTTCTAAACACGCGTCGGTGCGGAGGGGTTAAATCTGCATTTGCATCGTGGCGGAACGTGGGGCAATTGATTTTTTTCAATGGCAATTTTCAGGAATGTTTGAGTTCTTCTTTGTAGCCATAACCCAAGGCTGGTGAGGCAAAACGTTTGCCTGAGCCGCTGTCTGATTTCTTTTTAGCCTCCAAATGTGGCTCTTACCGGCCGTTTGGATGGAATATGCTCCTACTGCCACCAGTGCTGTGTAAAATGGGCTCTTTCCCGTAACGTAAGTCGTGGGACGGTACTGCATGCGAAGAACCTGACGATCTGGCATCACCGGGGTCTGTGGGACTTGCTGATGCTGCTGAGTTATTGCCTCCTTCATCGAGAGCCTCGAGGCTCTTCAGTGCTTCCCTCCAGCACTCGCTGTTTGCATATCCCTGCAGGTGTTTGGATAAATTTCATGTAGATCTGCTCTCCACCCACCTGATTTTGGTTGATTGACTTCTTAGTCAGGGCCAGCTTAGGACTAACTTAAAAGTAGGCACATCACAATCTGTGACCTGACCCTCGGTGGTCGGGGAGGGTGTTCTCCAGTTCCTGTTCCCAAGTTCTCTTGGCAGCAGTGATGCTTGGGAATATCTGTGGCCTTAGCTGGCAGCTGCTGCTCCGCTGGGCTGTTCTGGCTGTTGGTTTTCCAGCTCTGGGTGCCTGTTCGGGGTGGAATTGCACGATCGGAGGTCTTGGGTTCATTTGAGGTTATGCCGTAGCTTGTTTTCAATAGCAGGTCCTTGCTCAAGCAGGCAGGTTGCAGGCATCCAGGATAAGACAGCTCCGTGTGCCTGCTTCCCCCTTCCCGCGGCATTAAGGAAAGAGCACAGGCTAGCTGCTGCTTAGAAAGAAGAAAAAAGGCTCAACAAACAAGCCACAACAAAACCAGAGCCACATATGCTGGGGGTGTCTTGGCGCTCCTCGGAAGTGAAGCTCATCCGTGTTTGTCGCGGGATGGGAAAGGTGCTCCGCTCCAGTTTCCGGGCGTGGTGTGGGTCTCAAGATGGGCCTCATCAGTCACCTCTGGGCAGTTCCCGGGGGCCTCAGCTTCTTGGCCTTTGGTGTCTTTTTCCCTTAGCCTGGAAACGTTTGCCTTCCTGGAGCATGTTCCAGGCTGTGTGGATTGGACTGGCTGTTGTAAAGCAGGTGTGTCACACTCTCTCCTGCCCTTACCCTCAAGTTCTTGCTGTGTGTGTTTTGGGTGAGTTGTTCGCTTCCTTGCTCGTATCTCACGGAGTAACGCGTCCATGCTGCGAGTTGGCGTTCCGTGTGTGCGTGAACCTCCTCCTCCAGATTCCTCTGCAGGAACATCTCTGCGTAGCCTGGTTCTGAGGCTGCAGGCTCCTGGGTCTCCCCCCGGTAGTTCAGCTGATCCAAGGCGAGCATAAATCACCCTCCTGTTTGCCGTGATGCAGCTCCAGGCAGCGCGCCGCTGAGCTGACGGCTCGCGTTAAGCGTGCGGAGCAGAAGTGCGTCAAGCTCATGAGGTACCTGCCCCGCTTCTGCGCGAAGACGCGGCGGTGCTGGCGTCGGCAGGTCCTCTCCGGTCGCGGTTACGCTTTGTGGCAACCGGGTGACATGGGAGATGAGCTTTAACTTCTGTTATTTGGCACCAAGGTGCTGTGGGTGACGGCTCGCTCCTCTGGGAGACCGTACCTCGCGTTACGTGTGCAGGGCAGGGAGCCGGGGGATGCTCAGCGCCTCTGCCCTTCTGCATTCTGGGAGGGAATCTCCGGAGGAGGAGAGATGAAGCTCTCAAATGTCCCTGCCAACTGCATATCAGCAAAGCCAAACAGGTTTAGACACTGATACTGTGAAATCAGAGGAGCTGCTCGGGGGGGCTTATCTTCCATTGTGTGCTTGGTTGGCACTAATCCTTCTGTGAGGTGTTTTTCAGGAACGCAGCTTCCCCTTGGGTGGAGGAGCTTACCTAATTCCGCAGGAATGGTGTCGCTAGTGAAGTTTGTCCCTCGGAGCCAACACCGTGGGTTTGCCTGGCAGTTTGGGTTTCTCCCTTTTCCTTGTAATCCTCCCGTAACGCTTGTGAGCACCTTCAGCGCCACGTTTCTCTCCGTATTTTAACGGGAGGAGATGGCTGCAGTCATGTTCTGAGCAGTTTTAACCTGCTTGGGCTTTTCTGGAGTTTCTAGTGATTCCATGCTAACTGGTTTTCCGAAAATCAGCCTATTGGTGACTTGTTTTACTCTTGCTCCGTTTCCTAACGGTTACCCTCAGCAGTCGCCTAGAGCGACTCCCGTTTTTGTCACTCAGTCACTTTTGCTGAGCGGTTGTCCCTTGGGTCGAGCATCCGGCAGTGTGTTTCCCATTCCGGAATCAGCTCTGTGTTTACCTTCAAGACAGGAATTTTGTCATATTCATCAACAGGACTCTTTAAATTACAGATGACTGGAGCAGACCGCTCCTAGCTCTTCCTGAAACCTGGATGAGTACCCCAGAGGCCTATATTTAATGTAAGAAATGCGCTTTTCGGGGTTAACATAGCCGTGGGGGGGATGGAATTTTCTCCCTCTTTGCTCCATCAGCTTTTTTCTTTTTTTCACCTGTTGTTTCTGAGGGTTACATGGGCCGTTCCAGTCCAGCACGTCAGTGGGTTGAATGCAAGTAACTGGTATTTTTCAATAAAGCCTTGAAAAGCGACTTGGCTCGTCACCAGGACAGACTCTCCAGTGGCAGGGGAGACCCCGGCTGGTGCTGGTGTTGAAATATTGCCACCACAAAGCAGATTTCAAGGGTTAGCTTCTTATTTATGTGCCTAAACTACTTTTTGGCTATATTTGACAATGCAGATCAAAGGGGGAGAATCAAATGCCAATTGAACACTCACTAGAATATTTCTCTATATATATTTTCTTACAAATACCTGAAATACTTTAGTTTATAAGTGGATAGTATTATAATTTCAATAGTCTCTGAAGACTCCTCAAGTAACCTGTCAGTCACTTGTTTCCATAGGTTCCTTACATGGAGTTCTTCCTGCCCTGAACTCTCACTTGGGGATGGAAAATCTGGCCTTTGTCATCCCCTGTTGTAATCCCCTTCAGCTCTTCCCGCACCTCCCATGTCCCCTTCTCTGGTTGATGAAAGAGAAACGCGGCTGCTGGTGGAGTCGTGCCTTGGAAAGCGTAGGCTGCGGGAGGCAACGGGCTAATTGTCTGACATTCATCTCTTTGATCTCTTAATAAGAGTTTATGGAGCATTGTTGCTTTGGAATAGAAAAATCTGAAATAACTGGCAATTGGCAACTGCCTCCCGTCAGTGTTCTGGCGTGTTGTCGTGTTTCTGCGCTTCCCTTCGGCTCGAGGAAGGCCTGGAATAAACCTTCACGTGGCAGGGGAAAAGCAAAAGGGGATGGTGCCTGTTTGGCAGAGCTAAATCTGCTCTCGAGTCTTCCCGTCACACGGCGAGACACAGGTACCCGTGTGTATATTGAGACCTTTCCCTATGGAAAACACAGCACCCTTCCTTTTTTACTGGAAGTTACGGGACAGACGTCTTGTTTGTACGTGCTGTGTGCGTGTCACACAGGGAATCTTCAGAGCTGCTCTGGGTGACCCCGAGAGTGTTTGGCGCCGGTAGCTCGCGGCTTCCGCTGCTCCGCTCGCTGGAGAAGCGAGCAGTGGCTCCTCTGGAATCCACTGAGAAGCTTTCAGCCTGTGGGAAGCACCGAGTCCCATCCTGCTGGGCTGCATCTCGGCAGGTCGTGCGTGTGCTTTTGGCACGTCTTTCCCCATCCTCCTGGGCTGCGATCCCTGCTGGGAATCCTGCCGGAGCCACGCGCTCCGTTGCGCAGGGGCAGCCAGCGAGGCTGGCCTTGGTGTTCCAGGGGGTTCCCAAGTTGTGCTTCTGATTGTACTTTAACTAGAGCTGCCTTAGGCGTTCCTCATCAGAAAGGCAGGGCTTGATCTGGGAGTTCATGGAGGAAAAGAATTGTGTCAGCCGGAATGTGACACGTGCCTGGACAGCGTGCCGCGGGCTGGCACCGTCCCGTCACCCAGGGTTGGTGGATGCCGCGTGTCCTGACCTCTTCTTCCCTGCAGCACAGCGTGGTTACAGGGACAAGTCAGGACGCGGCGGTGCTCCCTTCCTTTTCTCCGTGCAAGCTCCTGATGACGATGGCACATACCCTAGAGAAAGCCCTTTGCCAAGACACAAGCCTGCAGAAGGCCCCGGCGATGTCCAGGGTGAATTTGGGAACAGCCGGACTCAACGCCCTGCCGGCGCAGAACGTTAAATGACAGGCTTGGGGGTTTTTTGTAAATTGTTTCACGGAAGATTTGAATTTGAAATCTTTCTTTGTGCTTTTGACACTCTGCATTGCACAGGCGGTTCCTTTCTCCTGTGGATGATACCGCGGGAGAGGAGGAAGCGTAAAAGCAGTGTAAAGCCACGAATCCTGGCGCCTTTCAAAGAGGCCCAGAAGCAACTGTTTCGTTACGCTCTTTAGAGATAATCGTGGGCTGACGGTGACATCTTGGTCTCAACTCGAGGGGGGTTTACTGCCACAGCCTGCCCTGTTGGCTGTGACGAGTCGGAGGGAAAATGACGTTATAACGGGCGTGAGCTGCGACGAGCGTCAGTGATGCTTCGTAACCCCCTGTGGGAAGGCAGAGCTCTGAGGGGAAAATGAGGGTATTCTTGCTTTTTTTTGTTTGTTTGTTTTCAATGTTCTTTTTCAGCCTTTGGAAAAGTAAATAAAATCTAAACCAACCGTTGCAGCGGCTGCGTTGTTGCTGCGAGACCTGGACTGGCCTATCTTATTTTGACAGTTTCCCCGAGCGATTAGCCTGGCTGGCCCCTTCCTGTAGTCCTGGGACGTGGAGAGAATCGCCGAGAGCCTTTGACTCCTGCCTTCCTCACTCGTTGCTGATTCTTGTTTTTGTTTCTCCCAGCTACCAGCATGTCCACGGATGGCGGCTTCGGCACGGCTGGCAATAGTGATGCCCAGCAAAGCCTCCAGTCCTTCTGGCCGCGGGTGATGGAGGAGATACGCAACCTCACGGTGGTGAGTGTCCTCGTGCCTGAAGGGCTGACGGTAAAGGGCCTGGTAACGAGA